>NW_024038102.1:0-144951 GCF_016077235.1 Cyprinodon tularosa
AACTTGATACAGAAGCACTGTCGGACACATCTGAGGTGACCTTTGGCCCAGTCCATGGAGAGCCCATAGTTGGTCAACTTGATGACACTTTGATATATCAACCAAGCACAAGGTTTGAAGGAGAAGAGTTTAGTATCATATCTAGTGAACATGCTTCCACAAGCACAGCACACTTTACTTCAGTATTAGCAGGAGAAACAACAACCAGTACACCATCATATGAAATCATTTGCATCAATGTTAAACTTCACCGGAGCAATCTCCTTGAGGAGTTGATAACACAGTTTAAGGACGAAAGACTCCTAAGTCAAACCCTGAAATTCAGCTTTATAGATGAAAAAGGAGCTGATGCAGACGGCGTCTCAAGAGACGTCTATGCCGCTTTTTGGACTGAGTTCATGGATCGCATCGCAGAAGGGGAGGAAGTGAGGGTCCCTTCATTGCCTAATAAATGGCAGAAAGAGGAGTGGAAATCCATAGGCCGGGTCCTGCTTAAGGGATATAAAGATCATGGATACTTTCCTTGTCGCCTTGCCCCTGCTTTTTCAGTTGCTCTTATTTTTGGTGAGAGTGAAGTCTCAGATGAAATGCTGTTCGATAGCCTTCTCCTGTTCATCAGTCAATCAGACAGGGATCTTGTGACCACAGCCTTAAAAGCAGACAGTCTGAATGAGGACCAAGATGAACTTATTGATCTTTTGGATCGTTTAGATGTAACAACACTTCCAACAGAAGAGACATTGAAAGGAATTCTTGTAAGTGCAGCACACAAGCATTTGATCCAAAAGCCAAGATATGCTGCCGAACAAATGTCTGCAACTGCTAGTCACATTTTAAAGGAAACTTTTTCCAGCCCACAAGCAGTTTTACTCATGTATGAAGAAAAAAAGCCAACAACAAGAAAGTTGTTGAAGTTACTGGATGCATCTCCAACAACTCAAGCTGAAAATCAAAGCTTTCGTTTTCTGCAGCAGTACATCAGGGGACTGGATGATGCAGGCCTCAGAAGAATGTTAAGATTTGTTACGGGGTCAGATGTTATCTGTGTTAATAAAGTTGAAGTGATGTTCACATCAGTAGAAGGTCTGGCAAGGCGACCTATTGCACATACTTGTGGACCAGCTCTGGAACTGCCATGGACATATGGTTCATACCCAGAATTGCGTGCTGAAATGGACAGCATACTACTGAATCAAAACTCCTTTGAGTTCAGCATTGTTTAGATCAAGTTCTGCCATTTGGTAACCAACAAATTATATAATGGAAAGAAAGAAGCAGACAGAATAGTATCCAGTAAATTCCTACCTTTTAAGTTTATAGCTGAAGGTTTGTGTTGAATCCATGGTTTGTTTTGTTCAATTTATACAAACCATTGTTCTTGTTCCCACATATAGCAGTATATTTTCTATAGTGGGATGTTTGATATATAAATATTTCCAAAAAAAACTTCAATGCTAACTGAAAAATTGTCTCTGGCTTCAAAAACAGAGATAATATTGATATTTCAGCATATATGTTGAATGTTTTATAAATTTACACGTGCAGTTACAAGCTGAAATACTTGTTTGTTGACAAATTAAAAAAAATAAACATTTAAACATTTTTTCTCAACAATTTGCTTAATTTATTCTTGGAATTCTGACAATCACTTTAATATGATGACAAGTTATTCAGCGCATGAATGCAATTCAAGGTCATAATGATTATTATTTTTTAAATATTATATATTTTAATTCAGTTCTAATATATATGTGGTTTCAAACCAAAAGTTCATGTACAAAACAAATCAGTGCATCATTTATATGTCAGAGGCATGAAGAAGCCTCACCCTAATGCGACAGGACCTTTGACACAGCTTACAGAGCCTTAAGAATGTACGTTCTAAGGAAAATGTATAGCTCTATGGCTTCATCTGCTGTGGTTGGTGAGAGTAAGAAGTTCTCTGACATTATAAGGCAACACAAGCTGAACACAGTTTGATCACAAGGATAAGGTCCCCTTTGTCGACATTCCTGTTTACAACTTTCCACTGCCTCCCGGGAGACCTCCACCAGGTGTTCGCGTCCATGAAACAGATGTGGAATGGTGTACATAAGAATTGGATGTCCACTTGGAGCCACTGCATTTCTGCTGTGACGGATGGTGTGAGTGTTCCATAAGTGTGAAACCTGTTGCAGCTCCTCCTGTAAAAGAAAAGTTTGTTAAAATTCATAATAATACTTACAATTTAGGAACTGTTTTTAGGGTGCACACTTTCTCTGAGAGAGAAGAAAAACTTTCAATACCTCTGTAATGCCTATACTGGTGAGGATTCTCAGTCATCCAGCTAATAGTCATTCCAAAAGAGTTAAACATCAATCCACTGGACTTTCTTTCTAACTTTGAAGACAATTTGCATTCCACCTAGGAAGCTTTTTCAATTCAAAATGTCAGAATCCTTGTTTTGGCTTAAAAAAACATGCGATGTTGCATGTTTTCTAAGCCAAAACAAGGCTTTGTTGGTTCACTCTATTAAGCCTCAAACTCAACGCTATTTTTGATATTTTGAATTGAAAAAGCTTCCTGCATGGGAAGCGAAACATCTTCAAGCTTGGAAAAAAAGTCCAGTGAATTGTTTTTTTTAAACATTTTTAAATGCCTGTAGAGGACAATTGTGGAATTTAAAAATTCATTTTTCACAACTAAGTAAACATTAATCAGATAAAATTACTCATTTTTAATGCATTACTATCTAACTGGTAAGTAAAACTAGACCAATATTTTCCACCTATGTTCATTTCAAAGTTTTTGCTATTTGAGCATCAAAAGGATGAGGGTAGGGGGTTGGTCAGCTGGCATTTGTGTGGTAGTTAAACGCTGATAATCATGCAGGGTAGAATATTGTAAATGATGCAGTGAAGCATCATTGTTGTGGTTGTTTTTCAAGGTTTTAAAAGGTTAGAAGAATATGTACCGTACATGACATTAGGAAATATTGGTTTTTGGCAACTAAAAGCAATATCAGATATCAATATTGGTCCAAATTTTCATATTGCTGCAGTCCTTCTAATTGATATATCATAGGTCATTTACAGCCAGTGTATGTGGTTATTGAAATATTTGTGTTTTCATTTAGAAATGGAAACAAGCTTTTTCATTTTTAACGGGTTTTTCTTTGTGACTCTCTCTTGCATCACCCCCCCCACACACACACATGTTGTGTCACAATATCCTTGTGGGGACATTCCATTGACTTCCATTCATTTCACACTAACTTATATGGCCTAACCATGACCCTTGCCCTAACCCTAACCATTACCGACACATACCTATCCCTAAACCTAACCTAAACTCAATTCACACCTTAGTCCTAAACCTAACCCCCACCCCAAGAAGAGAAACTTTCCATATGGGGACCAGTTGTTGGTCCCCACAAGTACATATGAGTCCCCAAAATGTAGCATATTCCTAGGAAATTGTCCCCACCAGATATGAAAGACATGCCCCCCCCCCCCCCTCAATGATCTTCAGACAGGTAAACAGAACAAGTTGTTTGTCCAAAAAGTCCCCAGAGAAATAATCATCGTCTTTCAGTTTCTGAAAACGATCCATCCACGTTTGAGCATGATGTGTCCTCAAAAAACCCCACCAGCTTTCAATCCGCTGATTATGATTGATGGATCCAGAGATAAAGCAATTACTGGAGGAGCGACCAGCACTCCATCTCAGGAACCTCTGCATGTCTGCCATCGCAACATTTTCAGTTCCAAAATCCGCCCGGATTCGAGCAGGGGTCCCCATCCTCGTCTCAACTTCTTTTATAAAATATCCAGCGATAATTTTAGGATCACTGCTTGTGGAGAAAGCATGAACCCATATAATTTGTCTGGAAAATCCATCGATTGCTCCATTAATACAGATCCCAAACGGCTTCAGTTTATCATAAGAGTCAACATGCCACAAGAAATTAGGTCCAGAATTAATATACACGCGTCGCATCAGCCTCCTACCCCGCCTTCGTTCCACACCGCTGGGATCAAGACATTTTAACAGATGTCTCACTGTATTCTGTGTCACAACATAACCGTGTTGAACACATTTAAGGTGGTGAAACTTATATCCATGTTGGCTTCCATAACTGTTCAGCTG
This sequence comes from Cyprinodon tularosa, assembly GCF_016077235.1. Classification (NCBI taxonomy): domain Eukaryota; kingdom Metazoa; phylum Chordata; class Actinopteri; order Cyprinodontiformes; family Cyprinodontidae; genus Cyprinodon; species Cyprinodon tularosa. The sequence continues at coordinate 4,129 of NW_024038102.1, forward strand.
GTCAATTAGGAACGCCGCCACATCTAGAGGATCTGAACGGTGCTTTCTTCTGTAGAGTCCCATTCTTTGGAGGATTCTTCTCAATGTGCTCATACTAATACTGATCTCATCCACTGTTTGCAGGAGCATCAATATCTCTCCGTGTCTTAGACCGAGCATAAAGTAAAACTTTATCAACTCCATTAAACTTGCCATTGTGCTGCTGAGGAGAAGACGCGCAGGATGATGATGTTCAATCAAACATTGATTTGGAGCGCCAACTTCTGCTTGTTCGTCTTAAATGAGTCTCGACTATCACGTTTATACAATATAATTATCACGTTTATACAATATACTATCACGTTTATAAAATATACTATCACGTTTATACAATATAATTATCACGTTTATACAATATAACTATCACGTTTATACAATATACTATCACGTTTATAAAATGTACTATCACGTTTATACAATATAATTATCACGTTTATACAATATAAATATCACGTTTATACAATATACTATCACGTTTATACAATATAATTATCACGTTTATACAATATAACTATTATGTTTATACAATATACTATCACGTTTATACAATATAATTATCGCGTTTATACAATATAACTATTATGTTTATACAATATACTATCACGTTTATACAATATAATTATCACGTTTATACAATATACTATCACGTTTATACAATATAATTATCACGTTTATACAATATAACTATTATGTTTATACAATATACTATCACGTTTATACAATATAATTATCGCGTTTATACAATATAACTATTATGTTTATACAATATACTATCACGTTTATACAATATAATTATCACGTTTATACAATATACTATCACGTTTATACAATATACTATCACGTTTATACAATATAATTATCACGTTTATACAATATAATGAGCAAAAATTTATTTTTTCAAGTGACAGCAATACGCTTCCGTAGAAAGCCAACATAATATGCTGCGCAGACACCAGAGTTACAAGTGATGTACTCATGCATATGTATTATTGCAGGGAAATGTAAGATCAATTAGAAATCATTAAGACAAAAGCTTGTAGGACATAAAGGGACTTTTTATAATGGGGATAGTAAAGAGATATAATCAGAACTTTAAGAGATGTTGATTTGTTTTACCTTAAACTTGATTTTATGAAGAACAGCAATGATTTAAAATATGAAATCATATTAAAGCTACAGTGTGTAATAATTACAGGGATATACAGTCAGAAATGTAATATATTATACATAACTATGTTATTTATCATCATCTACGAGCTCAGCCTCTTAACCTTAATATTTGCGTTGCCTTAGAATTCGTTATTTATAATTACATAGGAGCGGGTCTCGCAGCCATGGAGGCAGACATCTTTGCGCTACGGCAGCGCAGAGCCAACAACATGTTCATGTTGCTGCAGTCTGCAGTCTGACCGCTAGATGTCGCTAAAAGTTACACACTGTAGCTTTAAATACACACAATATTACTCTGAAACTCTAAAACAAAAATGTTATCAAGTATTAATTAGTAAATTAATTAATTTTAATCCCCATTATTTTAGTCATTAATATCTATAGTAGAGTTACTGGTAGATCTGCATTAGTTCCTTCATATGCAAACCTGGCTTTTCAAAGTTTGGCTACTTCAGCTTCCTTAGTCTACTCTAAAAACAACCCAAATGGGGTTTTTGTGTCAATTAACATAGGCTACGTTCACACTGCAACCCTCAATGCTGAGTTCAGATTTTTTTTTTTTGTGTGTTGTTGTTTACATTTCCAAATATATGCAACCTTTATTTGATCTCCCGCGTGAACTGCATTCATACAATGCAAGTTGTCCAGCATGCGCAGTAGAGGGAGCAATGACATCACAGGCCAGCGTGCTCCGTGTTTACAGAAGTAAACATGGATGGTAGGGCTGGAACACATCTAGCAAGCTTTCCCAACCTTAAAAACTCGTCTTTTCAAGATGTTTAAACATAAATACTACTCTCTGATACTCATCTTCCGCCATGGTTGTTGTTTTTCTTGCCACTTCTGCGTAGCAAGATGCAGAATAGTGACCTTTGTCGGGTATTAATGCTGTTTAGGTCGGAGGAATGCGACCTGCCTCTTCAGACACAGGTGGCATTTGAAAAGATCAGATACGTATCTGATTCGGGACCACATAGCCAAGTGGCCTGGGACGCATTCGAACAATTGGATCTGTGTTGTTCAGACTGAAATGAAAAGATCAGATACAAGTCGCATATGGGCAATCAGGCAGCTGTGTAAAGAAACTTACTGATGCAGGCAAGGGTTAATTTGGAGATTCTATATTGCAAGTTTTGAGACTTCTAAATTCTAAACTATAAGCATTGATATGATGAAATGTTTCCCGTGGAAATGAAGTGTTCTAATTTCTTAGAAAAATTTGCGCTGCTAGAGGATGGTATCACATCACTTCTGGTCACTATCCTCTTTTCTAGCAAGGCTGAAACCTCTAAGAACCAAAAAAACAAGTTTCATGACTTGGATATTAGTTAAAAACATAAAAGCTGTTGTCACTGTGCAGAATACCTGCAAAAAGACCTATTTCTACTCAACTCTGAGCAGAGACAGTCATATGCTGATCAGAAAACGGGTGAACTTATGATCTGCCGGGAGTTAATATTAAAGATAAGCATTTTTTGGGTTCAAATAGCTATTTTTGTCAAAAATTGTAATTGTCTTGCTTTACTTTTGTATAGTGTGAGGAACCAACTTGACATTTGTCATTATTTAACCCAACATTCCAAATGAATAAGCCATCTCTTCTTTGAAAGAAACTGGCTGTGTCTGTAGTGAATTTAGCTTGTCTTCAGGTTTTGACATTGGGTCTCATGCAACAACATTTTCATATTCTTGTTGTAACTTTCTCTTCCCTTTTTCCTACGAGTATGTCACATCAGATTCCACAAACATTCTTATCTTCAGATAACAGAGTGAATGAACCTTGTAAATGTGAAGCAGTCCAGCTCTGCATAAAGCTGGACATGCACTGTACGATTTTTAGCCCTTTTCGGATTCTCCAGTCGTGCCAGAACTTTTTGATCGGGCCAACTTTCAGCCTGATAGTGCATCATGTAGTGTAGAGGGGGAAACGAGGGGAAATCAGCCTCTCACGACAATCTCCCAATCAAGAGTCGTAAGGTCGGGAGAAAATCAAATATATTTTATGAAATATGAAATTCATTCGGCCATCGTAAGGGGGTCGCTCAGTACGCAAACAAGCATTCTACTTCTTCCTCTCAGATGAAAACACAGAAGCATGGTGGGGGTGCCGGTGAAATGGAGTTCTTTCTGTAAATTGTCAGACCGTAGTAGCTACGTTTGGTCAGCCATTTCTTTGTCTAAATACGTCGTCGCCTTTTCTTTTTAGGGCTTTCAGCAACAAATTGCACAAATTGCCAAGGCAGCTCGTTTCACTCTAGCGAGCTTCATATTCCTCTTCTACTCATTTGGCTTCCGGAAAGACAAGTTCGAGTAGCACCATCTCACTGCGGAGCTAAGTCCCACCTGGTTTTTAGACGTACAGTGTGAGCAGGTAGATAGCATCAGAGCGTCGGGTCGCACAGTGCAAGAGCATGCAACGTGAGCTGTGAACTTTTAAACCCTGCAATTTCATCGTGTAGTGTGAGCTGTAGCTGCAACGATTAAAAATACCACACAGTTTTTGCCAGGCTTAAGAGAGCATGAGAACTGCAAATCTGTAAAATTACTGCCCCAATAATTCCATATAAGGCTACGACTTCCAACAATTGTCAGACGGTGTTCATTTACAAAAATGGAATTGAAGAAGAAGAAGAAGAGAGGCTTTACTAGTTCAGAGATTGAAATTCTGCTGAGCAGCAGAATCAAAAGGCCAGCAAAAGCCAACCAATGGGAAATAAGAGCTGTAAATGCTGTGTCACCTGTTGGTTGCACTGTTACTGATGTAAAAAAAAAAAAAGATTTGCTATGAAAATGGTTTGAAATAGCAAGACAGTCAATGAAAACTTCTGCTGGAGGCAAGAGGTGTGACCTTTGAGGTGAATGTGTTTGCCTACAAACAACACAACTTTCGGCAACATTTCCTTTTAATATACATGCGCACTTGTAATCTCCAGACCACATTTCTTATCCCTTCATTGCAACTCAACTCTATTTATAAACAGTGTTGGGCACGTTACTTTGAAAAAGAAATAAGTTTTAGTTACTAGTTACTTCTGCCAAAAAGTAACTGAGTTATAACTGAGTTAATCCACAATAAAAGTAACTAGTTAAGAGTAAAAGTAACCATTGCGTTACTTTTGCGTTCCTCGCCCCCCGTAACCCTCACCACCCAGCCCCCACCTTCTTGCCGTGTGTTTCAAAGCCAGCTGAATAGAGCGGATGACAAAGACAAGAACCTGCAGAGAGTTTAGCATTTATTGCAACTCAACGTAAATGACATCAGGGGGGAACGCTATCTGACGGGGCTATAAAACCCGTCAGATAGCGTTCCCTCTCTTTAACATGGGGGGAACGCTATCTGATGCGGTGTAAATATCATCAGGCTGCATTACCTCTATTCATGGGTGTGAAGTTTTTCAACAGGGCATTCAGATCTGATGAGTATATGAAATGAATAACTGGGAATGTCTAATTCTGAAATTTGGGTTGTTATAGATACTGCAACATCCGTCCGTCCGTCCGTCCGTCCATCCACCCATCCAGATTTCTCCCTTTCTCCATATAGGCTTTCATTTGATCGTTCACGCTCTCCGTAGTTCCCCTGTGGCGCGAGCACAGGGCGACTGTTACGCGCCTTTAGCGAGCATGCACGTTTCCTGTCACTTGGGCGGTGAATCGTGCCGCCTGCGCTGTGCGGAGATGCAGGGGAAACCGTATCTGATGGGGAAACGCAGCTCGACGTAACACCGGTATTTCCATGTGGAAAATGCTGTTTTGCTGCTGGAGTCCTCCTCACTCTCCATCTCTCTGTGTGTGCTGTACGTTAACACCCGCCAGTGGAAACACCCACCTACCAAACTGACAGACGGAATATCACTAGCCATCCTCCCCTCTCTCATGACAAGGCGCGCACGAGTCCTATCATGAAAAAAAGGTTGATTGTGTGACCTGAGTAACGCGCAGTAACAGTGTGTCTGCAATTGTAACTGCGTTATAGTTACAGTCAAAGTAATTAGCTAGATTACTCGTTACTAAAAAAGGTTATTCCCATCACTGTTTATAAGGCGCTTTAAAGCAACCACAGCTACCACAAAGTGCTGTACATATGAGGCAAAGTTAAAATAGTACAAAAACAATATAGAAGTTTAAAGGAATAAAAAAAACCATATAGAAAATAAAACAAACAAAAAACTTAAAACATAGATAGTCTTATGCCAAAAGCCACAGAATAAAAATAGGTTTAAGATGAGATTGTCTAATAAGGAGGTGGAGGCCATTCCACAACTTTAGAGTAGCAACTACACAAGCTCAGTATCCTCTGAGCCTCTTTTTAGACCTCTGTACTTCCAGGAGCTGTCCGGTTGGGTTCAGCTTTGAAGAGGACCCAAATGAAGAGACTGAAGCTGAAGGTGGTTTTTAGCAGAGCTAATAACAAAAGGTGGCAAGTAAAGCAAAAATCCCCAAATAACAAAATAACGAATTACCAAAATACAGCGGGAAATCAGGAAAAACATACACAAGGAGCCAAGAAATGAAGAGGATCCAGCAAACAGTGACTGAACAGGAGGTGTATAAATGGGAGACTGAACAAAGATCAGCAAATTGGGAGCAGGTGTGGAGAGAAGAATCGAGAAGGGAGCTAAGAAAATCAGACTGACACAAGAGGGCAACAGAGTAACACAAAATGGAAATGATATCATCCATCCATTAATCAATTTTCCGTCAAGCTTTATCCCAGCTGGGGTAGCAAGGGGTGCTAGTGCCTATCTCCAGCTGTCTACAGGCCAGATGCTGTGTGTACCCTTGAAAGGGGGCAAGAGACAGACAGGACAAACAGCATTTAACGCACACACTCACACCTAAGCAGAATTTAGAGAAGCCAACTGACCTAACAGTCATGTTTTTGGACTATAGGTGGAAGCTGGGGTACCCAGAGAGAACCCAACTAAACTGCATGCAGAAATATCCCAGGCCGGGAATCGAACCCGGAACCTTCTTGCTCCACTGTAAAATTACTATGTTTTCCTTTCCCCTTGGCTTCCTCCTAGTTGATATTGCCCACACCTGCTCCCAATCTGCTGATTAGCTTGTCTTGGTTCAGTCTTCCAATACATACACCACCTCTGCAGCCACTCAGTGCTGGTTTGTTGTTTTGTTCTCTGGCTTCCCACGTGAGTTCTTCCTGATGAAATCATTTTTTTATTTTTACTTTATTGTATTTCTGCCTCACTTGTATTTTGTATTTCTGCAACACTCAACTCTGCCTCCTGGTCTCTGCATTTGGGTCCTGTTTCTGACCATCCTTGCAACAATTTAATATTTATTATGTTTGATCCAAAATGAATATTCTGAAATGCTCTCTGTGTCTAACTTAAATGTCAAATCCCCTGCCTGGCCCTACAGCATCTTTAAAACAAAGTATTTCAAAAGCTTTAAATCTGGGTCTAAGGCCCCGTCCACACGAAGTCAAACCCTGGCCTAAACGCACAAATTTTTCACTAAACCAGCCTCTCATCCACACGAAGCCGGCGTTTCGGGGGTCTGTAAACGATCTTTTTTTTATTCAGCCTTCAGAGTGGGAAGATTTTGAAACGCCGTTTTCGCGTTTCCATCTTTAAGCTCTAACCGCATTTTTTTTTTTTTACACGCATGCGTCATAGCGTCGCCTCTAAACACGCATGCGCAACACAGTATCACAACAACAATGGCGCCGTACTGTATTGAATGGTTACTGCTCATGCTACTCGCCCTGCTGTCGGGCTTACAACAGAATCTTCTTCTTCTGGAATATCTCCAGGAAGAACAGAGCAATATCGACCACATAGTTCAGCACTTGAATTTGACTGAACCACGAAAATGGACCCGCAGGGCAACCATGTATAAATATTAGTGAGCATGCCCAACATTTCGTCGCCTATTTTTGCTTTGGCACCAGGGGCGTTGCTAGGCACAAAGCTTTACTGGGGCACTGGCCCCCTACCGCATATGCCCCTCCTTCCATACATAAATAGAGACAAGCACACTGCCCAACCCTGATACATTCCTACCAAAATTACCAGTTGAGATATTAATGAGTATAAGAGCATATTTGATTTAACAAACATGAACATTTTCAACATTGCAGCTATAAAAAATAAGACATCAACAACTTTGACAAATAAAAAGTTTCCTTATACACATTCTGAAGTAATCATTAATTCCTAAGTTTCAGAGTTTTAGTTTGGGGGAAATTTTAACTCATCCTGAGCTAAGTTTTCCTTTTATTTTTTGAGCATTAAAGTGTACCTCCTATTTATCATTTTTGCAAAGCGGTCAATCACTAGACTGTGACTCAGCTTAGAAAGTTCTTCCTTTTCAACTGATAAAATAGCAAGATGATGGAGCCTATCTTGTCCCATTGTGCACCTCGGCCAAGTGTGGATCCTTCTCAACACACTGAATGACCTTTCACAACTCCAGCTGTAGACTGGGATTGTGATGGAGATCTGGATGACCTGCGTTAGTGTTGGGAATATGATGTTATCAAGCAAGTTGAAAACACACTGCATATCCTTGATGACAAGGCTTTCTTTTTTAACCAGGAAAAGCTCAAACCATTTTTAATTAAATGAACGCTTTTTTACTCCAAATTTGTGCTGGGGATGGTGGGACAACTTCACTTGTTTAGGAACATAATGTTTCCCCCTAAGTCACTAATGTCCCCTTCTTGTTTGTGGAAGCTGGTTGTTGCTCCCTCATCACCTTCATGGTCCTGTCTCTCCTGTCCTTCACCTGTCTCTTGCCTGTCAGTCTCGCCTCCTCCTCCCTTTCCTACTCCAGCACCTGCATTCTCATTCTCTACAGCAAACATTAAAAAAACGTAAATTTATAATTATGTAAATATCTATCATATTGCTTATAACGTCCCTAATGTAACTGCTTAGCTTAAATCACTAATTCATCACGGGACCTTACCTCCCTCTCTCTCTTGTTTTACTGCTTCCCTGTCTCTGCTTCATGTGAGGAATTTCCTGATATCCATCTACAAACCAATGCAGTCATTTTCAGTTAGTAGCCTATAAATCATGTGGTTTCACTGGGAAAATAATAAAATTAACAGGTAAGAAACGTTACCAGAACTAAAAATGCGTCGCAGCCGCACAGCGTCCCATCCAACTCAGTTAAGAGCAGCGTGTTAATTTACCTGCAGTTCATGCAGTGACATGCGCTGACGTGGGGGCGCTATTACATCCTCACTTTGGAGTTAACGACACACTTGCTGCGTATTTGAGTAGAAATATACGTCTCCTTCCGTTGGAATTATCTAAATTGATGCATTAAAAAAATGTATCACTGTTGCAAATATTCATGAGATTTATACTGGGGCACAGCTCATTTATACTGGGGCACGTGCCCCAGTAAATGGGGTCTGGCGACGCCGATGTTTGGCACAACAGCGGCACTTACAGGCCTTGCATACATTTTGCAGCGTTTTCATGCATTCGTGTGGTCGATCACATTTATTTTACGTCTCCGTCTTTATGACAAACGTTCTGGAAAATATTAGCGTTTCGTGTTCGTTTTGACTTCATGTGGACGGGGCCTAATACACATTTTTCAAACCTTGTATAATCATGTTACACATTTAGCAAACTGCTTACTGTTAATTGATGTTTTTTTGTAATGTATCTGTTACCACAGTATAATGGCACATATTTTTCCTGTTCAAACCTAGGAGCCTGGGTCATTCAATATGCGCCTGTATGAGCGAATTGAGTTTGGCGGCCAAATGATGGATCTGATGGATGACTGTCCCAACGTAATGGACCGCTTCAAGATTCCCAATGTCTTCTCTTGCAATGTTGCAAATGGGAACTGGCTTTTCTACGAGCGTCCACACTATCATGGCAAGATGTACTTGATCCGACCCAGAGAGTATAAAAGGTTCAGTGATTGGGGTGGAAGAACCGCCAGGGTTGGCTCCATCAGACGTATTGTGGACTATTGACCTATTGTAGGCTAGTGTATAACCAATAGAAACAAAAAACTATGACAGATTTGTTTTCTATAATTACAATGATCTAAAAAAACAAGATCTAAAGAACTAAATAAAATGCAAAACTAACATTGACTTATTGAATGGGTTTGTTGTAAACACTTAAAAAAAACACAAAACAATAATGCATTCGTGCACTAAGTCAGGCAACCATTAAATCTTTGAAAATGTTAAACAGTTCAGCAGCATAAGTACCTTAAACCAGAGTTTAAGTTTTGATCACAAATACACCCAACTGATTAAGGTTTTATGTATATGCCACTAACCCAAGACTATCTCCTGCTAAACTATGCAGGTGTTCTGTTTATGCCGATGAAGAAATGCTCACCTCTGCATGCAAAATGCTCTAAGTAGCTCCAGCCAGGTTTCTATTTTAGTTTTAGTTTCTATTTTTAGTTTATTTAGTTTCTATTTTGAGTTTCTATTTTTTTAGTTTCTATTTTAGTTCATTTATTCCAGCTTATCATTGTTTGACAATTTAGGGAATATAATAGATAATGGTATAGTAAAATGATTCACTACAGTTAGTTTATTTTGACATATGTTTTCATAAGAGTTTAAGTATTCTACAAAAAACTAAACACACATCATATGCCATTCTCCAACTCTGGAAACCAGGTGTCACTCTATCAAGATAAAGTTTATATGTCACAGTTTATGACAAGATCCATTGAATGATAATAGAATCTTGTTATAATTAACAAGCTTAAATAGTATACAGATCAATTTCCTCAGTGCCGGATTAAACTCTTGGTTTATGTTTTGACTTTCTCCATACTTACATTATCAAGCAATTACAATATTCTAACACATATATCTCGAAGGAATCACAATAATTACAAAATATGTTGTTATTGATTCTTTGTGCTGTATTGACTCAATTGCCAGGTAAGTAAAACACTTGTAAGTTCATGCAAATGTCATTTAAATTAGAGGACTATTTCTGTTTATCAGAGGAAGTCAGTTGTTATATTGGGGGACTTTTTACCCTTAAATAATTTGATATCTGTCACCACTTCAACAGCTCAGTATCTTCTCTGTGGTAAAATCTCTTAAGGGCCAGGAAAAAGTAAACGGCCTGTATTTAGTGATTTAAAAAAAATAAATTTTTAAGTTAGATGACTTCAGTGTGCTTTACTCCACATTTAGTCTATCATTTGGTTCGTTTTGGTTCTGTTTACGTTTTCTTTTTGGGTTTTGTTTGGTTTTATTTAAATTTTGTGTTGCTTTCTGGTTGTACTTGAGTTCTTGTGTATTTCTTGTGTACCTTCTGTAAAGATCTCTGAATATTGGACCCAGAATTCAAGGTGAGACAGACAGTGGGAAAGTTCAAAGCGTTTATTAACAAACAGGTGCGCGGGGCTGCTCGGATCTCTGATTCAAAGTTCAGTCCGATCGCGGAGGTTTGACCGCAGTTGCGGCGGGCGACGCCCCCAGAGTTCCTAGAGAGCGAGCAGCAGACACCGAGCAGCAACAGAGTCCAGAAGGGAAATCCAAGGCCGAAGTCAGGAGACAGTTCCAGGTTCAGAAGCCGATAGAATCCAGGGCCAGATGCAACAGACAGAGCAGACAGGGGCAAGGCAAAACTCGAGATCCACAGGGCAGAAAACTGGTCATAATCAGGAAAACAGACAGACTAAAGATTGCTAGGGAACGTCTCACCAAAACACACGAATAATCTGGCACTGATGGGAGGCAAACACACAACTTAAATAGTAGAGGGACCAGGTGGAAATGATCTGTGATAATCAGCCGCAGTACCAATTAGACAGGGGAGCAAGGAGCAAAGGAAAAAAACCAAACCATCAGCGCCAAGATCATGACAGAACCCCCCCTTTAAGGGTGGATTCCAGATGCCCCAAAAGGCTGATCAGGATGATCCCCGTAGTGGGGTTCCTGATCCCGGATCAACCGGGCCGGAATCCAGGACCTTTCCCTGGGTCCATAACCCTCCCAGTCAACCAAATACTGGAGCCCACTGCCTATCCTCCTAGAGCTGAGAAGGCGCCTGACCGTGAAGGCAGGGCCCCCCTCTCTGAATCGGGTGGGTGGAGGTGAACAGAAGGGATAAAGGTCTCCTCTATCCCCATAAAAGAAATCCAAACCAGACTCAGAAGAAGGGAGAGTAAAATAATCCGGACCAGGCTCCGGGGGGTGCTGGGGCCGAGGTTACTGGAAGATCTGGGGTTCTGGAAGTAACCACACGAGTCTTAGGTAACAGGAAAGCTGGGGAGGCAGCGAGTCTGGTGCGTCCCAGCCTAGTTTTACCCCTAGAAGGACAGGAACTGAGGAAGTGTCCATCACTGCCACAGTAGAGACAGAGATGACAGCTGATGCGACGCGCCCTCTTCTCCTTGGAGAGGCATGTGCGCCCCAGCTGCATAGGTTCAGGCTCCGGCATCCGAGCCGGACCAGGGGCAGACGTAAGAGCATAGGGTGCGGAGTGAAGATCAGGTTGAGGAAAGGCGGTCGTCAGAGCTCTCCTCTCCCTGCGACGCTCAGTGAGGCAAAGGTCAATCCGGTTGGCAAGGTCCTCCATCTGCTTCAGAGTCCGGGGGTAGTCGCGGGTCGAAAGCTCATCTTTGATGCTTTCCCGCAGGCCAAAGAAAAAAACGTCCATAAGGGCGTCCTCATTCCAGGAACAGTCGGCAGACAACAGGTGGAAGTCAGTGATGTACTCCATAACTGACCGCTCTCTGCCTGAGAGTCAAAAGTCCCCTGGAGGCTTCCCTACTCGGAAGAACTGGGCAAAAAACTCTGATTAGTTCCAAAGAAAAAATATTATAAGAGCTGCAGAGTTTGGGATTATTCAGCCACTCTGACGTTCCCTATAATTTGGCCTTTCCCGCTAACAGAGAGATTACATAGGCCACCTTGGCTCAATCAGAAGGAAACGCAGAGGGCTGTAACTCAAAATGAATTTCGCACTGAGTCAGGAAGGCTCTGCATTGGTCAGGATCCCCTTTAAACACCTCAGGAGGGGACAGACGTGGTTCGAGAAGAGCTGGACTATCAGTAGAAGACGAGGGCGCGGCAGCTGTCACAGGCGGGGCAGCTGGAGCAGCCTGATTACGCAGGTAATCAAGGATCTCCTGCATGCCTGATTCAAGCTGGGAAATGCTTTGATCGACATCATTTCGCCACTGCCCGTCTGCCGATGGGTCCATGTTTTGGCCAGGTTATTCTGTAAAGATCTCAGAATATTGGACCCAGAATTCAAGGCGAGACAGGCAGTGGGAAAGTTCAAAGCTTTTATTAACAAACAGGTGCGCGGGACTGCTCGTCTGCTGCTGGGCGGATCTCTGATTCAAAGTTCAGTCCGATCGCGGAGGTTTGACCGCAGTTGCGGCGGGCGATGCCCCCAGAGTTCCTAGAGAGCGAGCAGCAGACGCCGATTAGCAACAGAGTTCAGAAGGGGAAATCCCTTCTGGACTCTGGGCCGAAGTCAGGAGACAGTTCCAGGTTCAGAAGCCGGTAGAATCCAGGGCAAGGTGCAACAGACAGAGCAGACAGGGACAAGGCAAAACTCGAGATCCACAGGGCAGAAAACTGGTCATAATCCGGAAAACAGACAGACTAAAGATTGCTAGGGAACGTCTCACCAAAACACACGAATAATCTGGCACTGATGGGAGGCAAACACACAACTTAAATAGTAGAGGAACCAGGTGGAAATGATCGGCGATAATCAGCCGCAGAACCAATTAGACAGGGGAGCAAGGAGCAAAGGAAAAAACCAAACCATCAGCGCCAAGATCATGACACCTTCTTTTGTTTCAGTCTTCTTCTCCTAGCTCTCTTCTAGATTCTTCCAGCCACGCCTACTCCCCGTCTGCTGATGAGCCCAGTCTTCAGTCCAGTCTCCCATGTATACCCCTCTTGTGCAGTTTATTATTACTGGTTCCTTGTCGTTCCTTGTCGTTTTTTGTGTTTGGACTTTGCTTTCTGTTGCCTTTGGATCTACATTAAATCACCAAAACTCATCTCTAACTCCTTCCGTCTTTGCATTTGGGTCCTCCAAAACCTCCAAACAACCAGATAATAGGAACCAGCCAGAAATGGACCGAGCAGAGCCCATCTGGGAGGACGCTAAACTCTTTCAAACTTTTTCAAAGACTTAAGGCTCACTTTGGACAACATCTCCTCTTTCTATCCTCCTTGGGAGAGGTTAGTGCAGCTTGTGAATTAAAGGAGATGTGAAAGACAGTTTGAACTCCTTGATACAATTGGAATAACTGGTATGTTTGTGGACATTGAATGGAACCAACAAGCCTCTGCAGCTCAGTTTCTAAATCAACCTCCTTCACCCATATCACCACTAACCTCATTACCTGTTTCTCCGTCTGTCGCCTCATGAAAACACGCTGCTCCTACTTCTACTGCTGCAGAATCTCCCAAGCAGAAAAATGTATGGTCTTTCAGAACGGGTCAGCCCAACGCCGCCTATTCCTCTCCAGCAGGTCAGCCTGACACCACGGCTTCCTCTGCAGTGAGTCTGCCTGATACCCCCACTTACTCTCCAGCGAGTCGGCCTGATGCCAACCCTTCCTCTCCAGTGGGTCGGCTTAACAACGCCCCTTCCTCTCCAGCGGGTTGGCCTGACACAGACCCTTCCCCTGCAGAAGGTCAGCCTGACGCCACCCCCTTTCTCTCCAGCGAGTTGCCCTGATGCTGCCACTACCTCACTACTGCCAATACCTCAGACTGCTGCAAACCACACACCTCCACCAGGCCAGGTCAGTTTTCCCTGTGGTCTCAGCCACAACCTCCAGGACCAGCAGTTTATTTATATAGTGCCAGTTCACAACACGTTATCTCAAGGCACTTTACACTTCAACCAGATCTTACAAGAACATTTAAAATCTGTCCTCATGTCCACACCACCAGCAACCAGAGCTCCTCATCTAGAGGAGTCTTTGTGTAAGAAATCTCTTTTAGAGGGAAAGGGCACTCCTTTTCCCTTTCCTGCCTCTTGCTGTAGCTACTCAGTCATGCCCTGATAGTGCTTTTTCTCCAGGGTTAGATCCTCCCAGTGTTCTTTATCCACAGTCAGCTTCTCAAAGTTTCCTTTCTCCACTGTTAGCTTCTCATAGCGTCCTTTTTGCACAGATAGCTTCTCATAGTGTTCTTTCTCCTCAGTCAGATCTTCTTCGTGTTTCTTATCAGACAGGCACTCTGGGTTAGAGCATGAAACGGGCCTTGAAAGTCAGCCCGAAACCGACCCGAGTCCGAAAGAACCAGGCCCGTGCCCGGCCCGGCCCGTTATGATTGACAGCTTCGTAGAGCCCGACCCGTTTGCAGCCCGACATTTTTCAATTGTGCGCATTAAGGGCTAATCTCCGTTTCACTTCTGTAACATCCATTTTGCATTCATCGCGTATAGATCGAACGTTATCACATGATCATTTATTTGCCGCGCATATAACGGTTTAAAGCCCGAGCCCGGCCCGGCCCGAATGAAATAATAAAAAGTACAGCCCGAACCCGGCGGTTTTGCTGTATTTTGTTTTTGGCCTTTACCTTATGTTGCCTTTGGATCTACATTAAATCAGTAAAAACTAATCTCTATCTCCTTCTGTGTCTGTATTTGGGTCCTTCAAAACCTCAACACAAACTGACTTTGTCTTTCATCTATCCAAACACACATATATGGCAGTTCCAGTTCTTTTATACGAGAGGGAATGTTTCACAGAATGTGACAAAGAAAAAGGGTTGTAACTTTCAACCAAAAACAAATATTAAGAAGAAATTAAGAAATTAACCTTCGACAGTGTGAAAGGTAATTCAATTTGATCCTGTTATAACCATTTAAATGTCAAAGAAGTTTGTTTTTGTAATCTGACGCTGAATGACTCAATCCAACTATCTACTTTACTTTAATATATATATACTATAATTTGCACAGTATTTTGCCATTGAATGAAGAGAAATTGTTGGCAATGAAAGGGTTAGAAAGCCTTTCCATAGATTTACTGAAAGTTTTAAGCAGGTAGGATTATAACTTTTCAAAATCAGGGTTGCAGCTTTCCCAGCTTTTTGTTTAGTTTTCTTATCATGTCTTCTGGCAAAATTAAAAACTAAAGGAGCTCCAGCAATGTTTTTTCTATTGATGTTGCCTGTGTTCTTGAATTTTCATAAACTCTTATAATGTTTAGCAAAGGCATAGTTCATACTTTATAGTAAAGGATCTTTAAAATAAAGATTCCTAAATCGGTTCATCTGCTTTTTAAAGTGTGTTCTGCACATGGGTCAGAGCTCTGCCTAACATCATGACATAATGAGTATTTGGGTAAAAAATGACAATAATAGTTTTAATGGATTAGTATTTTATCAAATTACTTATCAAATTCGGCTGGGGAAATATATTAACAGTAATGCAGTCTTAAGGCTAATTTATACTTTGAAACCAGGTCCTCTGGGTAGGTGCTGCAATGAACAAAAAGCCGTCCCCTCCCCCTCCACAGACGCTCCGCTGCTCCTCTCCCAAATTGTAACTGACGGCAGACAGTGCCGCAGACAGGAGGCCGGCTTGTTTTGTTTTTATGACCGAAATTGCGGAAAACAACGCATGAGGTTTGACCCGCTAGAAGAGCGAGGTGCGCGAGAACACTGAGACCCTTTTTCCACCTGGATCTCCGCTCTTTTTGGCCGTCATGTCCCTCCGTCGTCGGACTAAACTCGCCCCCACTTCATTGCCTCGGCCGTATCTAGACCCACAGCGTATAGCGCAGACCACGCTTCAAAATTGAGCATAAATCAAAAATGTCTGCGTCAAGCTCACTGCTACACACTGCTGCAGGAGTATAACCAGCCCTTTAGATGTAGGGCAAGCCCTTAAGGTCCAGTACTGGGCCCACAGGCGGATACCCACTACACCTGTTAAAGTTGGTCCAATTTCTTGAAACAGGATACTTTAATGCTTCTAAAGCTAAAATTATTATTGATATTATGTTTTTTATGACAAAGACCTTCGATGGAGATGTGATTTATAAAACTTTCTAACACTGGCTGACTTTTCCAGAAGTTATTTTTAGGGACACCGCTCCACTCTGCCCCTCATGGCAGGTATCCTTGGAAACTAGAGAGTCATTTCAACCTGTTGTATGTCTTTTTCAGACATTGTCAGGTATTATATTTCTGTGTGTGAGTAAAGTTTAAAGTAATTTTCACTTTATTAACCATATGCACAGTATTCTTTGTGAAGAGTTACAAAAATAGTTGATAATATATATTATAGATGTCATGACTAAATGTTGCTCATATGTAAAAGAAGGCCATTAATGCAGCGGTCCCCAGCCACCGGGCCGCGGACCGGTACCGGTCCGTGGGTCATTTGGTACCGGGCCGCACAGAAAAAAGTATATATATATATAATTTATCGACAATCAGAGTCTGAGTGATGTTTTATTTTGAAAAATATAAAAAAGTGCGGTATTCTCTCCCAATTGCATCAGTCGGTGCATCTGTGCCTCTTGACACAGGTTAATTCAGTTTAAGACTCATCCTATCTATAACATCCTATCATTGTGATAGGATGTTGTGCGGTTACAGCGACCAAAACAAAGCTACGGAGCAGACTGGACATCAGGAGCACACTTCGTCTGTCATTTTCTCCGATTACGCCTAGATGGGAGTGGCTTGTTGTTTTATTTTTATGCAGTTTGTATTTGATTTTATGCCAGTTGTATCATTTTACTTGATCGTATTCCCCCCGAACCCCCCCCTCCGGCCGGTCCGTGAAAATGTTTGTCTGACATATAGCGGTCCGTGGTGCAAAAAAGGTTGGGGACAGCTGCATTAACGGACACTAGCACTTTTATTTGACAAGATTCCCTTTAATGAGGGGGGGAAACATATTTGGCATAGTTTTTGCACATTTGGCTAATTGTGCTGAAATGACAGCTTTGACTGGCACAATGGCCCGCTAAAACCATGTGCTTAAACTGGTTCAATCCAAATTTGCTACATTTGCATTTAAGTGGTTGATCAGTATAATCTAAAGCGACTATTCCTGTTTATTTATTATCTCCTATTTAGCATTCTTTAGTATTTTTTCTAGTTTTATTTTGCCATTCATCGTTTACATTTATCTTTAGGTTATGTTTCCCAGTTACTCTTATTGGCCCCTTTTGTCACCTTCCTTTCCATTGGTTTTCTTGTAGTTCTTTCTCTGCACACCTATTCCCACTCAGATCATTACTCCAATCTTTGTACTGTTAGTCTCCTCCTCAGTGTATATTTACCCCTCCTGCAGTGTGTCTTTGCTTGATCTCCGTCATTATTTCAGGTCTTCATCAGTCTCTGTCAGTCACATTCCATTCATTCTGTTTTGGTTCCTGTGTTCCTTGGCTGTTTAATGTTAGACTTATAGGCTGAATCCCAAACCGCCCCCTAACTATCAAGTGTCACTCGCATTAAAGTCACACTCGCAACCGTGGAAGGCGTCTGGATTGTACGTGACATAGGACGTAGGACAGCTCTTCCCATCCAACGAAAAGGGAAAGCAGTAGTTCCCATGGCAAAATAGTGTTGCTACTTAACATAACATCAAATATTTGCCATTTTCTAAAAAATAAATCTATGCAGTCAAAAGAAACACTTTCAAAAAGGACCTTCCATTTTGGTAATAATGACAACTTTTTTCATAGATGACGAATGAGGGGAAGATGGAGCGGGAGATCGATAGGCGGATTGGTGTGGCGTCTGCTGTGAAGCCTGCACTGTACCTGTCTGTTGTGGTAAAGAGAGTTTTACAGGTCGATCTACGTTCCTACCCTCATCTATGGTCATGAGCTTTGGGTCATGACCGAAAGAACAAGATCCCGGATACAAGCGACTGAAATGACTTTTCTCTGCAGTGTGTCTGGGCTCTCCCTTAGAGTTAGGGTGAGGAGCTCAGTCATCCGGGGAGGACTCAGAATAGAGCCGCTGCTCCTCCACATCGAGAGGAGCCAGTTGAGTTGGCTCGGGCATCTGATTAGGATGCCTCCTGGACGTCTCCCTGGTGAGGTGTTTCAGGCACGTCCCACCGGGAGGAGGCCCCGGGGAAGACCCAGGTCACGCTGGAGGGACTGTGTTTCTCAGCTGGCCTGGGAGTGCCTCGGGGTTCCCCAAGTGGCTGGGGAGAGGGACGTCTGGGCCTTCCTACTGAACACACTACCCCTGCAACTCCACCCCGGATAAACGGAAGAAGATGGATGGATGGATGGATGGATGGATGGATGGATATCTTTTTTCTTTTTTGTATCTGTCTGCGTGATGAAGATCCAGCAAACAAGCAGAACTTGCATTTGAATGCATGTTTCCTTCGCCACTTGTTTGCCGTTACACCTGCTGCCAAATTCAAGCGAGCTTGCACTGTTGCAAACTCACTATTTAACTCTGCTGCACCACTCCCAAATTGTAGGTGACCGCAGACAGTGGAGGCATCTGATTGGTCAAATCTACATCCGCTCTACACTATGCGTATTACCTTACCAGTTTGTTATGTTTGTTTGACAGCCTTTGTGGAAAATGACTCCTGAAGATGGACCACCTAGAAGAGCGAGAGAACGCTGGGACCCTTTTCCCACTTGGATCCTGCCTCTTTTTCAACCTCATGTCCCTCTGTTGTCGCACGAACTTGCCTCCACTTCCTCACCACCTTGGCCGTATTTAGATCCACAGCAAGTTCCTGATTGTTCCTGTTGCATTGTGGCGTGGAATAACATCACTTCGCTTCAATGTTAAACATAAATAAAAAATGTCCATGTCATACCTGCGACAAGCTAATTGCGACACACTGGTGCAGGAGTATAACCAGCCCTTTAATGTGGTGAACCCTCTGAGGGATTGTGCTTAGGATTGGTGTTTAGGTGCTGGTTTAGGATTCAGCCATACTTTGGCTGCAATAAATCTGCCAGACTTAGATAATCTCTGTCTCCGTCTTTGCATTTGGGTTCAGCCACAATCTTTTCGATTTGGTGACAGTCTCAAAAGTTGTCATTAGAATTCAAACATTTTTTTCACCATTAATATTAAAATAACTACTTGCAAAGCAAAAAAGCAATACATTAGTTTCTTTGTATAATAAAGAATAAGACATAGTAACTGTTGTGGTAGTGGTTTTACTTAAAAATCTATTCTAAACATATGAAGATGAGTATATTTGCATTTGTTACACAGCATATAGTAAAGAAATTATGTAAATTTGTGAAATTCTTTGAGATGGGGTAAAACCTATATGTTCTGTAAGGATTTTGCGCAGACAGACATTTCGGGAGGTCCTATGCTAAATTAACTGTCAATAGGAAGCCTCCTGATTTCTCTTTTGGCCTCCTTCGTTACTACCTGCACTATTCAGAAAGCAATTATTATGGAGAAGCATTTCCTATAAGTTATAATGTGTTCTTTTCAGCACCACCTAATGACTGCTTCTGCCGACTGCTACCATACCCAATCTCCTGAGGCCGACTGGGGTTCGAGGAGAAAGAAGACATAGAAAATAAATTAGAGATACAAAAGGCAACTGTCAACCATCTCCACAGGCGACCCCGTCCAGGAAACACAGCCAGGCAGATGAACTCCGAGCCAGCTCCCATGTCAAAGGATGAAAGAGAGCACATAAACATCCATAACATCAAAAAAAAAAAAAATAAGGTGTTGATGGCAGCAGCACAGCTGATATTTCTCTCCAGGATGGAGTCACATCCAAACAGGAACAGACCAGATGAAGCTACTATGAGAAAAAGCAGAGAGAGCAGAACGTTCGAGATTGAACTAATAGATTCTGCAAAATGGGAGAATTCAGATAGAATGAAGCGGAATTATGAAAACGGCTCCCTTTGTCCTCCAGCAGTCTAAGCCTATAGCAGCATAACTATAGAGAAGGCTCAGGATAACCTGAGCCACTCCAACTAAAGCTTTATCAAAAAGGAAAGTTTTAAGCCTTTACTCTAAAAGTAGACAAGGTGTCTGCCTCATGGACTAAAATTGGTAGTTAGTTCCAGAAGAGAGAGGAGCCTGATAACTAAAAGATCTGCCTCCCATTCTACTTTTAAAAATTCTACCACCCAGTAATTTTATAAATAACATTTTATTAGTCTGTAAAGAATTGCATTTAGGCCTAACTTGCTGCAGTCCCATCTGAGTGTAATAGCAATCTCTATAGTCACTAGTTTGTCAACTTTGCGCTGCCGTAGCGCAAAAGATGTCTGCCTCCACAAATGTGAACTGAGTCCTATGTAATTATAAACAGCAATTTCTACTGCAATTGCTAGCTCTCGTCTTTAAGCATCAAAGCTACACACATAATTAATTTATCTGACAGGACATAATGTTTCTCTGCATTTAAGCCACATGTGGTACGTGTTTATTTACGTGTACTTCCAAGTTTAGAAACTGTGTGACAGAGGTTTATGTGAATGCATAGTAAACATGTTTCTATCAATATATGGCATGATACCGCACATCTAAACAGGTTGATTAAACAGATGGAACATGTTCAATTGTTCAACGGCATCCATTTCGTCTTGCCTGTGCTACAAACACTGTAGCAGAAAGTGCTATAAACACTTTCTGTTGTACTATAATAATCATCTTAAAAGCAATAACGAACAGGAAACAAAAAACATCAACAGATTAAATACCAACAGTATTCTCCTAACCATGCAACCTTATCCCAGTACCATCATGACTGTGAATCATATTTGAATGACAATGGTTTATGCTGTGCCATCACACACCTACCCATTCTGTCTTTTTTATATAAAGCAGAGAGGCATGGTTAAGGGACAGTAGTGAATAGTAATACACCCTGATGCCACCATCACCATGGGAAAGGTAAATAAAACCAAATGCTATGATTTACACCTTGATGTTTCTTAATTGTGTAAAAAAATTGCTTTGTTTGCTTTAACAGATAATATTTTATGAGGATAGAAACTTCCAAGGCTGCTCTCATGAGTGCATCACTGACTGCTTAGACCTTCAAACGTTCTTCATCAGATGCAATTCCATCAGGGTAGTGAGTGGCTGCTTTATGGTGTATGAGCGGCCAAACTTTACGGGCAACCAGTTCTACCTGAGAAGAGGAGACTACTCAGACAATCAGCACGCATTTGGCATTGGTGACTGTATTAGATCTTGCCGTTCCATCCCTCAGGTAGGTCAATAAGGAAAAAAATGTAGAGAATCTATATCACTATATTGAGATAAATCAATTTTTCTCTGGTGGCAGCATCATGGCAACTATAGGTTGAGGCTTTTTGAGCATTTTAACATGTCTGGCCAGATGCATGAGCTGGTGGAAGACTGTTCAAACGTCCAGGAGAAGCTCAGCATGTCCAGTTTTAGCTCCTGCAGCGTGATGGATGGCCATTGGCTCCTTTATGATCAACCAAACTACAAAGGCAGAGTGTACTATCTAAGGCCCGGGGATTATCAAAGATACAGCGACTGGGGAGGCACCAGTCCGAAGATCGGCTCGATTAGAAGAATCACAGATTTTAAGTAAAGTTAATAAACATTTTCTGCCAAATAAAGCCTTTAACTTGTGCTCTATTACTTTTATCTTTAAATATGTTGTTTTCTCAAATCAACATTGTAATATATTCCAAAATCAGAGTTCAATGTCCAATTTTTTAGCAGTCATAGTCTAAACAAAGTAGCCTCTTTAGTACTTTAATCTCCATTATGCGTAGGTATAACATTCTAGACAATGCCAGTGGTACCCTCTTTCAGTCTGTGCCCTCAGTGGGATTAACTGGTGTCTGCTGTGGCAGACTTTATCTATAACACTGCTGTGTAGGGTGTACAGAGAAATCACAGAGAAATGCAACAGCATAATACAGAACTTGGGATATAAGATATGAAGATGATCTCAACTGAGTTTGAGTACATTTTGCTATATAAAAACTGAGGAACGGAAAGTAAAAGCAAAGGTTAGACAAGTTTATTTTAATGTTCTTAAGAGAAATATATACGTTTTTATCTATGTGAGAGGTGTATTAACCAAAGATATAAAGTAATGCCTTGAAACATTAGTGATGACTCAGTCATAGTAATCTGAATTAGACAAATGCACATAAAGGCCATATTAGTGGGATTATTTTAAGTGGCAAAACCCAAAGAAACTCAATTACAAGGCAAGACTGAAGGTTTCAAACCCCCAGTTGTCAAATGGGAAAGTAGCTGAATCAAAATTAAGTAACACAAATGATCTTGTGACATCAACATTCACCAGGAGTCTATCAGAGAAAGCTATTAGGTGTAAACATCTTAATTTCAAAACAGAATGAAAAAAAGCCTCACACATATTATAAAGTAAAATGAAAAAAAGAGACTATCCTACAACCAAACACACACATACCAAGAATTCAAATGTGATTCGTACTGGACAAGTCCTAATACAGTCTTGGCATCTAGAGTGTCGTCCAGCAGCACATGTTCATGCATTTATCTGCCCGCTGTGAGGCTGCTCAGGTAAAGAAGCAAGCAGAGTGAATGGCTTCCTGTTTGTCTAAACAACATATCTGATGCAAAAGGGCTGTTCCATATTGTTCTTCAGTCATTGTTCGCTGGACGTGTGGATACCATACTAGTCCTTTCCTTTGTCAGTGCAACTCAAAACACCAAACCGGTTACTGTAATTATTTATCCTTTTTTCAAATACAAATCCATATTTCTCACCCAATGTTGTGGTTCAACAAAAAGCTAAACATGTGCCAGTAGCCTTTAGTTATAACTCTAAGGGAATTTGAATAACAATGATGTGTTTGTTGAGAGGTGGTATAAAAAGCCCTGAAAACATGGGGAATCTCTGCAACAGAGACCATGGGTAAGGTAGGTACAGCGTGTACACTCTGCTTACAATCATTGTGAGTTGCAGGAACCCCAGCTTGACAGTTTTCTCGTTTTCTTTGATTTCTTTTTTTTTTTACTGAAACAAAGCAAACAGCCTCTGATGCTCCAATAACTTCCTCCTCTAGATTATTTTTTACGAAGACAAAAACTTCCAGGGTCGGAGCTATGAGTGCAGCAATGACTGCACAGACCTTCACTTGTACTTCAGTCGCTGCAACTCCATCCGGGTGGAGAGTGGCTGCTTCATGATCTATGAGCGACCCAACTTCATGGGCCACCAGTACTTTATGAGGAGGGGAGAATACCCCGACTATCAAAGATGGATGGGTTTTAGTAGCAGCATTCGCTCATGCCGCATGATTCCAGTGGTGAGACATCATCCTAATATGTACAGATTACCACATCACTAAATACGTATTCTAGAACAAACATTTGAAATGTTAATTTCTTGCTGTGTGTCTGACCATTTGTTGTTTTCTTATGCCACACAGTATAGAGGCTCCTACAGAATGCGTCTCTATGAAAAGCCTGACTTCATCGGTCACATGATGGAGTTCAATGATGACTGTCCTTGTGTGTCTGATCGTTTTCATCACCGACATGTTTACTCTTGCAATGTTATAAACGGCTACTGGATCTTCTATGAGTACCCAAACTACCGAGGCAGACAGTACTTCCTGAAACCCGGGGAATACAGGAGGTACCGGGACTGGTGTGCCACCTGTGCCATCGTTGGATCCTTTAGGAGGGTCACCGAATTTTAGCCATGAACAAAAGCCTTGCTGTAAATATCAAACACTTTGTTTATTAAAGGAATTCAGTTTTTAACAAACGCTGTGAAAGATTTTTTTTATAATGTGAATAGGAGTGAATTACAGATTGTTTGTGGTTAATAAATCATCAACTGTAGCACAGAAATGCTAAGATTTTTAGTCAGTATAGCTGGTGTGTTTTATAATTTGAAATACATACCAAATAAAAATCTTTGTATTTTTTTACTGCACTTTTTTTGAGGTTTTCATCACAATGTCTTCATCAACACAATTAATGAACCATGTCTTTATCGTTTATAGTTAAAAAATAATAAAAAAAAATATTTGTATGTCTACTTCAGCCTGTTCATTAAATCTGATGACATCCTATTAATCAGATTTACTGATGGAACCCCGTTCCAAGCAATACCAGCTTTGGTTATTCTTCAAGCATTTTCAATAGCAGTGTGTTAATTTCAATAACTGCTCTATTCATCCAAAAGGTCTTCTGTGCAGTTAAGTTTGGTTGGCCAAATAAATTTCTCCACACAAATCTTTACAAACATGCAGGAAAAAAAAGGGGATTTCACACCTAAATTCACTGATTTGGTGGTTTGAACCAATACCTTTGTTATTACAGGGTTGCGCAAAAAATATTGTTTAAATAATTAATTGATAAGAAATGACAAAACATTAGGAGCAGAAAATCCTAAAAATTCTGAAATCGTAATATAGCCATAATTATTTAGAGTTGTAAATGTCATGATTGGGTTTAAGGACTTAGCCCACATGCAGAACACAACGGAGTCTGAAGGAAAGTTTAACAAGGTTTATTGAAAGATGTACAATGATATAATACTGGATCTGGTTCTGGTACTGGTCCGGGACTGGTCTCAGAGTTTCTGGAGAGATGAGAGTTTGGTTAGCCAGGCTGATGATGGATTGATAGAGAGAAGAATCAAGATGTACCTTGAGGAGATTGTAACAGAGCCGTGAGGTGAGATACCGTAGGTCCAGAGTCAATGATGTGGCAGAGAGTTTAAGCAGCAGCAGCGTCTAGTTCCGAGCTAGAAGGTTTTCTGGCTTGGGTTTGTTCCTTGCTCTATCCAAGAGCTGAAGAAGGAATCCAAACTGAGATCTTCAGGTTTGGCTTTCATGAGCAGGCAGGCAGGTTTCTACGTGGAGCTCATCCAGAGCTTCAGGGTTTTCCTGTGAGCACAAAAGACAAAGGCGATTAGAAGACTAGTTCCTCTCTAGAGTCTATTAGTAAAGTTCAGACGTTCTGAGGCTCAGGTTCGCTAACCAAACTAGGTCAACACTCCGGCGTCGAAGGAAGGTCTGGCAGCTGCTTAAGTAGTGTGGACCTCTGATTAGCTGATGATCTCCAGGTGTGTAGAGGAATCAGTTCAGGAGGCCCACAGCGCTCTCTGCTGGAGATCAGGTGGCAGATCTCTGGATCCTGACAGTAAAATCTCAATTCAGATTCACATTTTTTACTTTCCTCATAGTGTTTGGAGAGCACCTGGCTCTCCATCTGCAAGTATACAGTGGTTGTTGGAATGTCTAAAAGTAGACTCTCTACTTATAATAATAGGCTTAATATTTTACTTTTTGATAAAACTTATAGTTTAGAGTGGCTCAGTTAGCTATATTTATTGTAATGCTGCTACAGGCCTAGAGTGCTAGAGGGCATAGAGACCACTTTTTAACAGTCTGCTTTATTCTACTTCTGCAGTATTTGTTTGTCAAACTTCTAACCAGAGGTGGAAAGAGTACTTAAAAATTCTAATTGAGTAGAAGTATCTTTACTTTGCCTAAATTTTACTCTTTTTATCCCAAAATTTACTTAAGTAAAAGTACAAAATTACTTCATTTAAAATGTAATTTGAGTAAAAGTTACTTAGTTACTTTGAGTTATTTTATGCAAAAAAAGGATGAGTCATGAATCGAATTGAGCACAAGGTGTTTTAATCGATTTCAAGGCGTATTTCAGTGGACATCCACACTTGCAAAAGATCAGCTGGGCTAAAGAACATACTTCCTCATAACACAAGGACAGTCACAACAGGAACCATAAAGTGGAAACAATTTTCACTCCTACTGTCCAACAGAAAACACCATGATAGGAATAAAGAAATTTAAACTAAGTTTTAAAGTTTTCAAAATGCACACAAAAATAAATGCCCCCCCGCCAAGACCACGGACCAGGTGGCTCGTTCTTCCTCCAGGCCCCAGACTCCGGGCGGCAGCCGGAGAGCAGGGGTGTGAGAAGACCCCGATCCTCCCTGCGCCTGTGGTGTTGATGTGGTGTTATTGCGTGTTGCTCTCATGTGTAATTACAACTGGGAATACCAAAAGGCGGTGTCCAGCACAGTCCACCCCCCCTCCAGGAGATAGGCGGTGCCAGTGCACCCCCCTAATCGACAACCCAGAACCCTCAATGTCTACATGTGAGAGGGGATGGGGGGAGCCGACCATGGTGAGGCCCATGAAATAAGCCCCCCCGGTGCCCTTGACCCCCACCCCCTCAGACAATGCCCTACATAGATGTGTGTTATGAAAGTGTTGTAGATGGAAGTGTCTAAAATGCAAAATAAAATTGGGGTGGGGACGTCATCAGAAGGTGGTGCCCTTTAGTAATGACCCCCTCCCCAAAAACCAGAGATGGCAAAAGTACTCACTTTCCGTACTTGAGTAAAAGTACAGATACTTGTGTTAAAAAATACTCTGGTAAAAGTGGAAGTACTGATTAAACTTCTTTACTCAAGTAAAAGTAACAAAGTACAGGCTTGTAAATTTACTTAAAGTATAAAAGTAAAAGTAGAAACCACTTTTTTCATGCCGTTGCCTACATTTTAAATGGATGTCTGCCAATAGGACTAGATCTCCGTTGTGTTCATTTTCAATCATCTCGTCGTCCATGCTACTATGCTAACGCCACCTCCACCAAGCTGCAATGATTTGCCGCCAATGAATACCGCCGAATCTGTCGATTCATCTTGTAGTGGTGCGTCAAATGCAACGTAGATTCCCATCCAATTAGATTGAATTTGGTATTGATGACGTGAAAAATAATAACGGTAACTCCATTGAAATGATTCAAAACTAAAGTAACGAGCCAATTTTTTAAAATGTAAGGAGTAGAAAGTACAGATATTTGTGTAAAAATGTAAGGAGTAGAAGTAAAAAGTCACTATAAAAATAAGTAGTAAAGTAAAGTAAAAATATCAGAAAAATCTACTTGAGTACAGTAACAAAGTATTTGTACTTCGTTACTTCCCATCTCTGCCAAAAACCTACATGTGTGGCAGTGTGATAGAGCAGGCAGAGGGAGGATTCCAGGGATGGGGAGCAAAGGACCAGGGTGCATCTTTTTTAAAAGAGGGATGTGGTTGAGTTTTGGTAACTCCGCTAATTTAGAAGACACAGTAATTCCCAAATATTGGATATTTCCTGATTGCAATTGTAGACCTGAGGGATTCTGTAGAGAGCAATTAATTGGAAGTACTATAGATTTAGACCAATTTATAGAGTATTCTGAGACTTTTGAGAAAGATCCTAGTAAACTAATTACTTTAGAGAGGCAAGTGTTTGTGTGCTGGAGATAAAGTAATATACATCATCTGCATAAAAACTAATTTTATGCTCTATTTTCATGCCTTTTATACCTTTAACCACATTAGTTTGTCTGACTGTAGCAGCTAGAGCTCAATGAAAATGGCAAAAAGTAAGGGGGGGGAGCGGGCATCCCTGTCTGGTGCCCCTCAAGAGACAAATGCTGGAAGATGTTTGATTATTTGTCCTGACACAGGCTGTTGGGAAGCTCTATAATATTTTTAACCAATTTATAAAGGAATTGCCAAAGCCAAATTTATGTAGAGTAGCAACAAAAAATTTCCAGTTTACTCTATCAAATTATTTTTCTGCATCTAAAGACAATATATAAGATTTAAGATTTTTGCTGTAGGAATAATCTATTAAATTCAGCAGTCTGCGTGTGTTAGCGGCTCACTACCCTCCTTTAATGAAACCAATTTGATCTGGTTGGATTATGAGAGGAGTGACTTTATCTAATCGTTTTGCTAAAGCTTTACAGATTATTTTAATATCCACATTAATTAAGGATATGGGACAATAGCTGGTGGGAAACATAGGATCTTTGCCTGGCTTAAGCAGGAGACTAATGGTGGCAGAATTCATATTAACTGGAAATTTGCCATTATCTAGAGGTTCCTGCAGCATTCTGTGGAACGTTGGGGCGAGAATGTCCCAGAACTCTTTATAGAACTCAGTAGGGAACCCGTCTGGACCTGGCGCTTTATTATTTGCCATGCTTTTTAATGCTTCCTGAACTTCAACTGTTCACAGCAGTGAGTCCAGGGTCACTCTTTGACTCTCTGATGATTTAGGAAGAGTTATTTCATTTCAGCCGCTTGTATCTAGGATCTTGTTCTTTCGGTCATGACCCAAAGCTCATGACCATAGATAAGAGTAGGAACGTAGATCGACCGGTAAAACTCTCTTCACCACAACAGACCGGTAAAGTGCAGGCTTCAGAGCAGACGCCGCACCAATCCATTTATTGATCTTCCACTCCATGCTCCCCTCATTCATGAACAAAACCCCAAGATACTCAAACTCCTCCACTAGGGGTAGTACATCCTATCCAGCCCGGAGAAGGCTCTCTACCCTTTTAGAGTATTGCACTGTACGGTGTTTTTACAGTATAAATACTCTGTATCTGGAGAATTTAAAAAAAATCAATAACACCTGTGGACATTTTATAATGGATATGTGAATAATAGCAGCAACACCAGAGATGTGCCAAAAAGTGGCAGCAGCATTTTAATTATCGAAGACAGCAACTGTGCAAAAATCAGCGTGAATGTAAAGACTTATTGAGGTTATTGGGAACAGTGATTGTTATAAAGGCTTACAGCTGCTGATAGGAAGGATCTGTAATAATGCTCCCTGGTGCATTTAGGGTGCAGCAGTCTGTCACTGAAGGAGCTCTCCAGTTCAGCAACACTTTCATGCATGGGGTGGTAGACATTATCCAACAGAGATGTTAATTTAGTTAGGATCCTTATGTTTCCCACCTGCTACACTGAGTCCAGAGGGCATCCAATCAAAGAGCTGGCCTTCCTGATCAGCTGATGCAGCTGCTTTCTCACAGCTGCAGACAAGCCACTGCTCCAACAGACAGCTACATAGAAGATGGCTGATGCCACAACAGAGTCATAGATGCAGTGGTGTAGTCTATGTGATACACGGGTATACGTGCTATACCCACTAGAAAAGCTTGTGAATTTCCGTATAACCACTTAAAAGTGCCCAATAATGCTGAGTTCACACCGGACGCAGCAGGCGCGGCAGGAGCAGCGAGTTTACATGCAAGGTCAATGGTTTACGCGCGTCAAGGCGCAGCAAAAGCACCCGCAGCGCGTCTGAGTATCTGACGCGCACGACGCGCCGCAAACGCACTGCAGTTTGAGATGGAAAAATGTAACTTTTGCTGCTGGACGCGCCGCATCAACCGATCAGAGATGCTGATCTGGGAGCCGGCAGGGAGACAAACACATCGCTGATGACAAAGAACGCTGTGATCACTCATCTGAAACAGTTTATTAACGCCTAAATTAACTGAAAATGCTGAAATCTGCCGACAAAGTGTCTTTGCTTGGGTAGTGTTGAAGCAGTGAAGAAATCAAAGAACATGATCCTCACAGTGCTTCCAGGTTTCTCTAGGTGAGTCAGTGCTTGGTGCAGGAGGAAGATGAGGGCATCATCTGTCCCAATCCCAGGCTCGTAGGCAAACTGCAGTGGATCTAATGAAGTCCACACTAGGGGGCGTAGATGACGTAAGACCAACAGTTCAGTAGCTGCATGTAGCTGCTTAGGTCCTTTGGAAGTTTAGTCTTTCGCACCGGTACCACACAAATTGTCTTCCAAAGCTGAGGTACTTCTACCAGCCTCAGGCTTAAGTTGAACATGTGGCACGGGATGCCACACAGTTCATCTGCACAACATCTCAGAAGCTTGGAGCTGATACCATCTAGACTCGCAGTCTTTTGCACCTTGATCTTTCGCATCTCATTCCTCCCATGTTTTGTTGAACTCCTTTGGAGTGGGGGGATGGATGATGGTTGGGAGCTGGGAGGTATGAAGTATTCAGTTGTTGAAGAAGGTGAAGGTAACAGCAGGGTGTTCTGGGCTGCGGGAGGAGTAGGTGGCTCATGAAATCTGTTGAAAAACTGGTTTAGATTATTAACCCACTTCAAGTTTCAGGCAGCCTGTTTGTTCTGACTGTAGCCTGAGATTTTCTTCAGGCTTTTCCAAATCCTTCTAATGTTGTCCTGCTATAGCTGGTCCTCCATCTTCTTCTTGTAGCCATTCCCATCCCTGTACTAAGAAAGATCTATTGTCTGATTGTTTGGTCTGGACCAAAAGCTGACTTTTTGTATCGCTATATTTTTTGCAAGTGAACTATGATTTTAACAAAAGCTTGAATGTCAGGATTGCTGGTCCCACTGGAAAGGAGTATGTGTCGTGATATAGAGTACAGAACGATAAATTGAGAAAATATATGGTTGTTCTGCAAGCAGTGTCTCTGTTCTGCCTATTTATACTGTTAGTAAAAACTTACAATCATTGTGAGCGGCGAAAGTACCTCATTTAACAAGTATGTTTTATTTCTTGTTTTGGAATGGCATCCAGACAAACTTAATGAGTCTCACAGCATCTAGGCAACAGAAATTATATTAAAGGAAAAGTCCGGTCACATTCAGAACTTAAACTTCTGAAAGTACTTTAAATATTTAATTATTACATACTGTTCAATTAATAAGTGTTTTAAATTAAGAGAAATTTTCATTTGAATATGCTTTACTGGAGGCATCAATGTTTGTCAAAGAACACTACTGCCACCTACTGGTTTGTGACGTCACGGTGCGGTATCGGCTGTTGATCAAGTCCCAGTGCTGTATCTGGTGTTTGTCACAACACGCTATTTTCCATAATGGGGTTGACCACTGCACTATGCGAAGCAGAGAGTAATGGATTAATGACGTGTTTTTTCTCTGGCCAGAAGTTCAATGGCAAGTCCTCCCTCTTCAAGTTGGCGATCCAACGACCAACCCGTCCGTGGAGGATCATGAATCAGGAAGGTGGAATAACTCTTTTTTTCACTTTTCCCCGATGTATTCCAGCATCCAGCTGCCATGCACGTGGGCATTGTCAGTTTCACTATAGCTCTGGTGAATTTCAATGGTGAAGTCCTCTGGAAATCTTCAATAATTGTTGTTGATTGCAGATGTGTCTAGTAGTTCCCATTGATTTAGCTTGTAAAGCGGGGAGAATGGCGCTAGGCTTACCGCACCGTGACGTCACTGCTGGAAGATGGCAGGAGGGAGGGGTTACTGTATTTGGGCAAAAATGGCCGCTCCCAAAATATTGTTTTTATTTTTTTACTGATTAACGCTAAATTAAATAAATCACCACAACGCATTGGTTTTAAGCATAGCTAATAATACATTGATTATTCCTTGCTGAGCAGATTTTTCCTTTAAGTATTATTTCAGCCCATCATTCACTGCATGCAGTGTATTCTCATTATCAGTTTGTATTATCAGTTCGTATGAAATCGTACGAAAAGTTATGCACAGTATTTCGTATGTTTTTGTCGTTTTTTTCGTCGTATTTCGTTGTATTTTTAGGTCTTGCCTCGAGACAAGATATCCTTGCGCATGCGCATCTTACGCACCATTCAATAACCCTGACCCTAACCCTAAGATACAAAACAGCAAGCAACCTAGTGAGAGACATCATAAAGTAATTATTGCACTGTCCGACCCAGTTTTACGTCCGTCCGCGGATCTGCTTTTTTCGTCTGTCTGGCTGCGCACGCGCACTGATATGTTTTTTCGAGGAAAAACGTCAAAAACGTACGAAATACTGTGCATAACTTTTCGTACGATTTCATACGAACTGATAATGAGAATATGTTGTTGCACTCTGGCTGAACTCAGCCTTTGACTTCAGGTTATCTTCATTAGGTCAGCCTAATAGACATGACCAATAGTAAGAAGCTGCCCTTTTCTGCCTGATTATCAGAATTATTGCACTTCCCAGGCTATTGTTTTTTCCATTTGAGGCATCCTTTGGTTACTGACTACCTCTGTTTCCTATTAAAGAGTTTGTTTTAGAATTACCATTTGACATGAAATGCAAGACATTTGGCATCAAACCAAGGTTGCATTTCTCAGGAATCAGTGTAGCCAATCCAGGGGATTATATACTCAAGTCACATGCTCGTACCAGGGTAATCTCTGCACAGATCTGATTGCTTCCTGTTTTTTCTGACAAAAGGATTACTTACAGTTTTTGTTCAAACATTTCTAAGTTCTGGATCATTCAGTGTTGGTTACTTACTATAGGTTATAAATCACGGGTTTGTCTGAGATGGGAGCTAATTTCCCACTCATTCCAACAGATGATCTGACCTTACAGTACGTGGAGAACTTTCTCACTGTGCATGGCATGCACACAAAGCTTATGTTCCAAATGAATAATGCGGATGACTGCAGCCAGAAATGTATGGACGGACAACTATTGTTACACATTTATAAGCCCTGTTCAGCAAAAGTTGCACTGCTAATTCATCAGCTTTGCACATTTAAATAACAAAACATCATGGCCCCTCGGATTTTGTATAAAAAGGCCCTGAAATCATTGAGTTAGCAGATCAAATTGAAACATCCACTGGAAACAGTTTAAGCCTCCATCATGGGCAAGGTAAAACATTCACTGCCTTTAGCTACAGTTTATCAAAGCAAAAACGGATTACATTTTTGATTAATGATTGAAAAATAATTTGAAATTCTAATCTTTTTTTTCAGATCATTTTTTATGAGGAGAGGAACTTCCAGGGTCGCTCCTATGAGTGTATGAGTGACTGCTCTGACATCAGCTCCTACCTGGGAAGGTGTCAGTCCTGCAGGGTGGAGAGCGGTTGCTTCATGATTTATGAGCGCTCCGACTACATGGGTTTGCAGTTCTTCCTGAAGAGGGGAGAATACCATGATATGCAGCGCATGATGAGCATGGGCATGATGTTTGACACCATCAGATCCTGCAGAATGATCCCCCATGTAAGCACAGTATAAACCAATTCCATGTTAATTATTATTATCAGGGTTTAGGGGTATTTAGTAAAAGCCGTTATTACATTTATTACAGCACAGAGGCTCATTCAGGATGAGGATCTATGAGAGGGAAAACTTCAGCGGTCAAATGAATGAACTGATGGAGGATTGTGACTCCATTATGGATCGCTACCGCATGTCTGACTGCATGTCCTGCCATGTGATGGACGGCCACTGGCTGATGTACGAGCAGCCCCACTACAGAGGCAGGATGATGTATCTGAGGCCTGGAGAGTACAGGAGCTTCATGAACATGGGCATGAGCGGCATGAGGTTCATGAGCATTAGGCGTATTGCTGAAATGTGTTAGGCTTCTATTGTCAAACAAATAAAAGTCATATGTCATTCACAGCCACTCTCTTCTATGGCTCCTTTTTTAACAATTCAATTCAGTTCAGTTTATTTCTATAGCACCAATTCACAACACAATTCATCTCAAGACACTTTCCAGTTCACCAGACCATCCAGTCAAATTGATTCAAAGTTTTCTATCTAAGGAAAACCAGCTGATTGCATTGACTCATTAACTCAAAGGCAATTCCTCACACTAAGCGTGCTTGTAGCGACAGTGGAGAGGAAAGACTACCTTTTAACAAGAAGAAACCTCCAGCAGAACCAGGCTCAGTGTGAGCGGCCATCTGCTGAGACCGACTGGGGTTCAAAGAGACAGAAGCCGAGATACAAAAGGCAGCTGTAAACCATCTCCAGGAAACACACAGCCATGCAGACGAGCTCCGAGCCAGCTCTCATGTCAGAGGATGAAGAGAGCACATCCAGTTAGTCATAGTCAGAGAAACAGGACTACACTGAAAAACAGGCTGATGTCCAACATCCATTACAACGGTGTTGATGGCAGCAGCGCAGTTGATATTTCTCTCCAGGATGGAGTCACAGCCAAACAGGAACAGACCAGATGAAGCTACTATGAGAAAAAGCAGAGAGAGCAGAACGTTAGAGATTGAACTAACAAATAAAGCAAAATGGGAGAATAGAGATAGAATGAAGCAGAATGATGAAATGAGGGTTCCTATGTCCTCCAGAAGTCTAAGCCTATATCAGCATAACTATAGAGATAGTTCAAGATAACTAGACAATCTAAATAAGATAAACAATTTATGAACCCAACAATACAATATCTCAACAAAAGATCGTCAGTTGGTTTGTTCTTGTTTTCTTTAATTGAGCATTTCCTGTTTTAGTACACTAAATCAATCCATTCCACCTAATTAGGTGATCTTGAATCCACGAAGATCCTGATCAACTACTCTGAGACCTGGAGAAGCAGATTATTGTTGCTATGACATTAAACTTTATCCAGAGGTTAATTCCTCAAGGCTTTAGTGCAGAATTAATAGTCAGCTGACAGGCTAAACCAACAAATTGTTTTAACAACATGCTTAAAAACTTTTCAATTAATTAATTAATTCATTCATTCATTCATCCATTTTCTGTCACGTTTATCCCAAGCGGGGTCGCAAGGGATCCTGCTGCCTATCTCCAGCTGTGGAGGCACCAGGACCACCAGTCCATCACAGGGCAACACAGAGACAAACAGGACAAACTACCATTCACACACACACTCACGCCTATGGAGAATTTCGAGAAGCTAATTAACCTAACAGTCATGTTTTTAGACTGTGGAGAGAACCCGGACAGAACTTGCAAAATCCATGCAGAAAGACCCCGGGCAGGGAATCGAACCCAGAACCTTCTTGCTGTAAGGCACTGAGCATATTTCTGTATGCCACAGATATAACTAGGGCTGGGCGATAATTCAATAACGATATATATCGATCGTTAGACGTGTGGCGCAATAGAAAAAAACAGTGTCGAATAAAAGTTCGATAAAGAAACGCAGTTTTCCTTCCTTCTCATTGTAGCCTAGCATGTAGGTTTATGCTAGTCACTGCTTCCTCCTAACCAATCACAATCGCGGACCCAGGCACGCCGTCACCAAGCGCCACCCTCTCAAACCACAACACAGAGCACATGAAGATGTGCAGCAAGGAGAGGTGGAGGAAATTGTTCCAAAGAAGGTTTTTTGTAGTTCGGCAGTCTGGCAGTATTTCGGTCATGGCAAGTCGGACCAAAAACAAATCACAGTCATCTGTAAAATGTGTCGGGAACCAGTGAAAACCAAGTCTGATAACACAACCAACTTTTTTTTTTTTATCATCTCAGCCGCTCACACCCGCAGGAGTACGAGCTGTGTAGGCCCCGACGCGGCTCTCCTCCGAGGAATCTTCCGGAATTTCGGGAAAATATATAGATATTTTCAGTTCTGGGCAGTTTCCCACGTAGTTCTAACAATTGAGATAAAAATGCTGAAGGGCCCAGAA
This sequence comes from Cyprinodon tularosa, assembly GCF_016077235.1. NCBI lineage: Eukaryota > Metazoa > Chordata > Actinopteri > Cyprinodontiformes > Cyprinodontidae > Cyprinodon > Cyprinodon tularosa. The sequence goes on from NW_024038102.1 coordinate 39,488, forward strand.
ACTTCAAAGTAATAACTCAGGTTAAAGCAGGAATGCGGGCGGCGGCCGGAGGTGGGGCGGTTCCATTTATTTATTTGTTATATTTATTTTGGTCACTTTTCTGGTCACTTTAGTTTATTCTTTGTCAGTATTTAATAACATAACTCAGGTCTCTTAAGTTATTTTTCTTTAAAACAATTCTGTTATGGTTAAAAAAGTTGGTAAAATAAAGATTTAATTCAAAGTCTGTGTTTGTGTTTTTTATTAAAATTAAATCATTTAGCAATATTATAAAAAGTCCAGGCAGAGCTGCACATAAAATATGGTTTCAAATTTTTTCAATAATTATCGATATCGATCAATATGCATTTTTTTTTTATCGATAAGCTTTTTTTCTATATCGCCCAGCCCTAGATAGAACATATTTTTTAGTTTGAGTTCAGACATATAGGGACCAGTCCCCCCAACTTATAGCAGAGAATATTTATTTGCTTATTGATTTTTACACAAAAAATGTTTGGAAATGCTGCAAACAGGCTTGATATTAAATTACTTAAAATATTTTCTTATAATTTTTTTGTTCCAATTTTCCTTTCCAGCGTTGGGGAACTACCCCCCACCTCCCATTTATAATAATGGTTTGACCAATGATACTGCTTCTTCAAAGTTTACTTAAGACTGATTCAGTAAAATGACAGGAAACACACAGGCTAAATTTAAGAACAGAAATAAACTATAACATACCATTGCTTCAAGACTGAGGGTTGGCCCACAGTAGCCAACACTGCTCATTCAAAGCATTAGGTTGGATATGTGCTTTCCAATTCGTCTCAAACTATAGCAAAGGTCTGTGTGAATAAGTTGGATAATTTTTGTTTTACGGTGCAGACCACCAAATTTATTACAGGCCACATCAATCTGCATGAGACAAAGGAAAACCAGTTGGTGGAAGCACTCGTCTGCGCCCTGCAGGCTTACTTTAAAGGTAAACTATGCAACCGGTGTTGATTTTCCAGCGAGGCTCCCCCCAGAGGGCGAAATTAAAAGTGCACTGTCGTAAATATGCACAGCTGTTCTCCACGTTTCTCCGTCAAGCCAGGCGCGGTTGTTTTGAGCTTAGCAGACAGACGAACGCAACGAATGACTAATGCTGCGTTCACACCGCAGCTGGCGCGACAGAAGCAGCGAGTTTACATGCAAAGTCAATGGTTGACGCGCGTCAAGGCGCAGCAAAGGAGCAGCAGGCCCAGCGCGTCTGAGCAGCTGAAGCAGGGAGAGAGACACAGCGCTGATGATCTCTCCTCTTAAACAGTTTATTGACGTCTGAATTAACTTAAAATGCAGAAATCTGCCGGCAGAATATGCAGTTTGGATTATTTAGATGAAAAACACCTACCAGCTGCCGCGGTGAACCGCGAGGAGGCGACCAGGCCAGAGGCTGCTGATGAAGGGGTTCCTTCTGTCGGCGCACCGCTGGTATGTGGGGGTCTGAGCGGCTCCGACAGAAAAAATATTGAAGGCAGGATAATAATCTGAATGAACTGACGGCACTGATTACGTTTTCAGGTGTATTTTCTCATTTAAACACATATTAAAACTACTTTATTCCAAATGATCACAGCAAATATAGCTGCAAGGCAGAGAAAGGATAGTGAAGCTCCGCCCAACGCGCGTCAGACACACTTTTGCACCGCGCAGCCAGAGCAGCTTTGCTGCTTGTACTAACTGGTACAAGCAGCAAAAATGAAGCAGCAGACACGATTTTGCTGCTTTTGCTGCGTGAACGTAGCATAACTGCACAAAGATTGCCACTGTGCTAGCAACGAGAATGCTTTTAAGTGGGGCCGTGTAGCAGTTCTCGGCCGTAAAGCAAGACTGACTCTCACGAGACTTCTGAGCCTGTGGGTGCGGGTCGGTGCTCCTGCAATTGCAAGTGCAGTATTTCCCCCACAGACCACCAGGGCGGCCGAGAATACCTTTGTTCAACCTGAAATGACTCATTTAGTCATCCAAAACGTTATGGAACACATTAATTAACTGAAAAATGTTGCATAGTGTGCCTTTAAACCATTCAGTTGGACAGAATCTTTAATTGTTTTGAAGTTTTTCCTTTGTATGTGTTTTGTGTGTCACCATTTTTCATGTATTTGCTGCAGGTTTGTGTTTTCAGAATGCTTTCATTTTGCTGCAGATTTTTTTGTGATTGGCCTAGTGGCATTGCGCTTGGGTTCCGGAGGTTCTGAGTTTGAGTCCCATATACCCCCCCGACTGCCAGTCTGGGTCCTTGAGCAAGACCTTTAACCCCAGACTGCTCATCAGGCACAGCACAATGGCAGCCCACCGCTCCCAACAGAATGGGTTAAATGCAGAGAGAGAATTTACCCCATTGTGGAACAATAAAGGATTTACATTTAACCTTAAGCTGTTTTCTTCTACTAGCAGCATTTTCCTTCTTTGTTTAGTTGTGTGTCATTTATATATTTATTTATTTTTTACAGTTAAATTTTGTGTGCTGGACCTGTTGAACTTGCCATTAAAGATGCACTTACAAAAAACTACCACACTAGATACCGTGTTTTCAGCATGTTGGTCAGCCATGGATTTATCATGCGGCAGAAACTTATGTAGATAAACAACTCCTGCCATGCCTAATGATGAGAGCCAATGCTGTGGGGAATGAAGCAACAATTCTTTGGACACATTTTTCTGCATCATTCTGGGACAGGATATATCCGATTCTGGTAGTATTGCAGAAACAAAGATAAAAGTCTAGATATCTGATTAACCTGGATCTAAAGGACTAAGGAGTTAAGGAGTCCTTAACTGTATTTCTACAACCAATTGAATGCAACCTAGATCAAATGAATCATGTCAAATTATTTTAACTATAATTTAATAGCAGATAATTAACGTTTTTAAGATTTATATATCTTCAAACTCAAAAAAGCTAAGCATCATTAGCAAAGCAATGAAAATGTACCCGATGCTGAATGATAATCATGCTGAGTGGAAGGATTTGTACAATAAAGAGAACTAACGGTAAACCAATGGGCGTAGGTTTGCATAGGGACCATAGGGACATGTCCATACCAAAATTTTGGACCGACCTATTTGTCCCTGCCAATAATTCGATTTGAACAACTTGTATAATTAAAAATTCAGCGTGGTGGATAAAAAAACACAGCCATTGTGTGTGATCACAGCACAGGTGTCAAGTAACGAAGTACAAATACTTCATTACTATACTTAAGTACACTTTTTAGGTATCTATACTTTACTCCATTACTTATATTTCCTCCTACTTTTGACTTCTACTCATTACATTTTCACACCAGTATCTTTACTTTCTATTCCTTACATTTTTAAAACAAACGTTACTCGTTACTCTTGGCTTCGGTTTAACGCACAGGTCACGGATTAGCGGACTGCGATGTTATGAACAACATTAAATCCAAAGATTTTGTCCGAGGTAAAGCTTATTTATTTGTTGTAGTCTCTTGTTATTCACACAAAACAATAAACAGTGATTAGCCGACGTGGGTTTTAAAACTGCAAAGCTTTGTGTTCAACTGAAAATATAACGCGCATCTACACAGACCAGTGTGATGCATTCGCGAGCGTCAGACAGCTATGGTGCATTCAGGAGAATGGGACATTTCATACTTACAAGGAAAGAGACAAAAACGGAACGTAACTCATACAATAATGTATTTATTCAGAAACAGTGTGGGCTTTCTTACAATACTGAATGCTCTATAATTGTGTTTCTGCTATTTTTTGATTATTCAAATCTGCTAGCTTTTTATTATAAAAAATCTATAATATTACAGCAGCAAATTATCAAAGTTTTTCAAAACCTGTTTAAAATCTCCAAATGAGGCTTCAGATCGTACAGCAACAATTGCGCTGTCATTGTTTTACAGGCAGAATTTGCATTTGCTGAATCCTGTCTTTTAACTAGTGATGGATATACAGGAATACAGTCATACAAGTGTCAACTCCTCTCAGATAGAACAGGATGCACTATTTGGCAATTTCTATTTTTATTTTTTCATCTTTTTTTTTTTTAATTCAGTGTAACATGAATGCATATATACGTCATTTTATTTGAGTGTTAAATTCTGTTTAAAGTAACAGATCATTAAAAATGTCTCCTGACATTTACTGGTTGATTTTCTTTATTCGGACCCCACTGATTTTTTATTAGTTACCCTTCTTTAATGTTTATAAATATGTATTTCCCGTCATGTGCTCCATCCAATGAAGATCATTGGCTCCACCCACATATAGTGAAAACTAGTGTGATTGGATGAGTCATAGAACGCAAACACTCATTGGCTAGCTAAAGGAAATCATCAGAAGCAAGCAGGTGTTCTTCAAACTGCTAACGTGAATTGTCTATGCCATGCTACAATGTGGGATTCAGAAAAAGATGTTGAAATGTCTGAAAGGTCGGACACAGGCGAGAGCGTATCGGTAGACGGAGACCAACAAGACCTCCCTCATCCTTGGCCCTATCTCAGAGAATTTTTTGAAATAGAGGAAAAATTTAGCTTTTAATTCATATAGTGGCATCTGGCCTTTTTCTTAAAGGTTACTTTATACTTTTATACTTTAAGTAGTTTCTGGAGCACATACTTTTTCACTTTTACTTGAGTAAAGAGGTCAAGTTGATACTTCAACTTTTACCAGTGTTTTTAAACTGCAGCATCTATACTTCTACTTAAGTAACAAATGTGTGAACTTTTGACACCACTGGATCACCGCCAATTCTTTTTCTCTCGCAGCTTCGCAGCTTTAGCAGCCGCTACTGCCGCTCCGTCTGAGTGCTGCCCGGTCTTTTCTGTCCCTTAAAGTCAGTAACTGTGCTGTTTAGCTCCACTCTCATTGGTTGTTCTGCCTCAAGCTCCGCCTTGTCTCTTCCTGATTGGCTGCTTTCTAGTCTGTATGCGTTATGCGTGTATGTGTGCTTGGAGCACAAAATAAGAATTTTATTCATGCTACTTACTTCAAATAATATTAGGCTACGAAACTAGTCCTAATGAAAAAAACGTAATTCTATCTACACTAAAACAGGTGAAAGCTGCTGATTGCTGATTCTTAGCCACAGCCGACTGAAAAAGAAAATGTGAGGGTTTCCCTTTTAATAATACTTCATTGTTATTACTGTTTTCATTTTATGAAGAACCTTTGAGGCAGTTCAGCTATAAATAGCAGGCATTATTTCTTTTATAGAGTATAACAACACGAGATGGCGCCTTAACATCTGATATTTTTTGTTTAGAAAGCATAATTACGGTAACCTGACTCCGCCAGATGGATTTGCTCCGCATATCCATCTGGAAACCTTCCGTTGAAGTAATTTTGGGAAGGGGTGAAAATACTGGTTAGCTGATTGGCCTATGTTGGTGATAGACGGGCCAAATAAACCAATCAGATCAACCAAGCATATGACGTACTAACAGAGCGACGACGAAGAGGAGCCAATTGATAGATCAAACTCTTGCCGAAACCAGTCGGGAGAAGAGCAAAAACATCTTTTCCTCTGAGAAAAGCCTCCAGAGCAGTGTTTTGCTCTTCTTTCAGTGAAGAAATACTCTGTAATTCCCATAAAACCTGCTCGATAGCCACGCTAACGCTAGTTTCATCGGCTGAAGCCGCCATGTTCTTTAGACTGAACTGTCGCGCTTCTCGTTGCGTCACACCTCAACCCGCCTCAAAGCCAACGCTGATTGGACGTTCGTTTGGTGAACGGCTCCAAATTTTCTTTAACGGAGAGTCTCCAGACTGATTAGCGAGTGAAATCTTGAAAGCTCGCGAGATCAGGATGGTCTCAGGCTATAATTACGGTTCCACATAATATTGCTATTTTTGGACTATTTCTACTTTTAAAAATAGGTTAAAGCCAATAAACATAGGAAAACTATTTACATTTATTTTATTTTTCATAGATTTCCTCACAGTCCTTAAGTTAATTATTACAAACATTAGTTTTTGGTAAAAATGCTTGAAATCGGCTGTTTATTTTAAATATTGTTACATTACAGACAAGATGATGTTTTTCAATAATTGTTAAAAGTAATTTTATATTGGAATAACTTAAGTCTCATTCTTTGTTTTTTGTAGATCATGCCACTAAATGTAAATACAATAATTTTTTTTGCCGTTCCTTGAATGTGTTATTTTGCGTTGTTTCATGATACAGAGAGAGCATTTCAAAAATGTTTCACCTGTTTACCTTTGCACAATTATATATATTCAAAAGAAAATACAAGATAAATCAGCATATTTAGACTATATCTGGTTAAATTGGCACATATTTACCTTCTGTCTTAGTCACTGGTAAGTTTAAATGCAAACCTTTTCAAAGTGGAAAAAAGTCCTAATTCCACATTAATCAGAGCCGGTGACGCTTCAAACATTGATAAACAACATCTAGTGTGTGAATTGTTTATAAAATTAGGATAAATGTAGCAAGAAATGCTGCTGTTCTCTTTAAAAGATATGCACCCTGATGCTTACGTCAAGCATAAAAAAATCATGCATATTTTTGCATAGGTAAAAAAAGAAACTTGTGACCAATAGCGTCTCTACCAAAGTGGAAATCAAACCTACGCCCTTCGGTAAACCCTATGGTACGCTACTAACTGCTGCATGAAGAATACTTATTCAGATAAAAAATGGAATCTGTCTGCTATATCTGAACTAAAAAAAGTGTTCAAGTCTTATTAACTGAATAATAATTACTAAACAAATATTTCATTCTAAAATGGGGAAATAAGGGCTCACAGTGAGGTGGTTTCGGGTAATTCGTTAGAAAAAGAAGCTGGTTAAAAGACAGCGTTTGCATTTTATTTGAAAACTTGCTGTTTAGCATTGATGCTCTAATAGCAGGAATCCATGATCCTCCTCATGCTCATGAACCTCATGCCGCTCATTCCCATCTCCCTGAAGCTCCTGTACTCCCCGGGCCTCAGGTACATCATGCGCCCTTTGTAGTGGGGCTGCTCGTACATCAGCCAGTGGCCGTCCATCACATGGCAGGACATGCAGTCAGACATTTGGTAGCGATCCATGATGGATTCACAATCCTCCATCAGCTCGTACATCTGGCCTCCAAAATCCTCCCTCTCATAGATCCTCATCCTGAACTGGCCTCTGTGCTGTAAATCAAAATAAAGACATCTCATCAGAGCAACCTTGCCTAGTTTTCTTTGTGTTACTCTTTATTTAAACGTCCATACCATGGGGATCATGCGGCAAGACTTGATACAGTCGCTCATGCCCATCCGCTGATAGTCAGAGTACTCTCCTCTCCTCACAAAGAACTGGTTTCCCATAAAGTTTGTGTTGTCATAGACCATGAAGCAGCCGCTCTCCACCCTGCAGGAGTGACACCTGCTCAGGTGGGAGGACATGTCAGCACAGTCGCTGCTGGTCTCATAGGAGCGACCCTGGAAATTTCTTTCCTCGTAGAAAATTATCTGAAAAGGCAAAGGAAATATTATCACTCTGACAGTCACTCTTCAGCATCTAAACATGCCATAAACATTAAAAGCAGACGTAAAGAACACACCTTTCCCATGGTCATGACTACACTGGCACTTCTTTTGGGTCTAATGGACTTCCCAGTTTTATCCAGATCCTCCCGCTGCTTTTATACCAGAACTTGCATCCAAAAGGGTTTATGATCTCTTTGTCCAAATTCCTGACAGAGCAACATGGAGCAGCAGCCCTGCCCAGCCCGACAGCTCTGGTCGGTTCAGTTCAAAGAGAGCTTTAATCGATCGGGATTTGCCATGGTTGCATTTGTGAGTAGAGGCCCCGTTTGTTTTGTCCCTGCTACTGCTATAATCGTGTGCTTTCCACTGAACGAGAAACAATTAATCTGAAAAAAAAAACAAATCCTTTTATAGCCTCATGCATTTATATGCTTGCTAAAATACAAAACTTTCAATCATTTAATTCAAAGTTAAAACCTGTTATTGTGTTACTATAGAATCATAAACAGAAATAAATATTCAATTCAGTTTATTTCTATAGCGCCAAATTCACAACACGTGTCATCTCAAGGCACTTTACAGTTCAACCAGATCATACAATCAAATTGATACAAAGTTTTCTATCTAAGGAAAACCAGCTGATTGCATCGACTCATTGACTCTTCAGCAATCCCTCACACTAAGCATGCTTGTAGCGACAGTGGAGAGCAAAAACTCCCTTTGAACAGGAAGAAACCTCCAGCAGAACCAGGCTACTGTATTCGACTACTGTTATGCATGAAATAAAGGAAAATCTACGTGGTGGATGTATTTTTGCAATTTCTCTGTAGCAAATTGGTGTAATGTTTGCTTTGATTATTGCAATTTGACAAAAATTGAAAATTAGTAGCAACAGCTACTTCAAGAAAATGACCAATAAGACTTTTGTCATTTTGTTTACATGAGTGTAAAAAAAAAAAACATTTTGTTTGGAACAGCTCTCTGCACAATTTCATCTTTTTAAATGTGTAGCCTTGAAAAATAGTAAAAAAAAAAATATATATATATATATATATTAGTGCTGTCAAAATTATCGCGTTATTATCGCGTTAACGCGAGGCCATTTTAACGGCGATAATTTTTTAACGTGAGATTAACGCTATGTGGTTTTATGGTACAATTTTCCAAGTACATCCCGCTGCAGCCTGCGAGAAGGCGGGGCTATTTTCCCCCAGTCTATGCATTTCTCATAGGCTTCAAGAGCGGAGCTCCTCAAGGAAAAAAGACGCTCAAATACTGGGTGACGCTAGTGCCTTTTCTTTAAGCCCCGCCACCACCAACAAACAAGTTGAGTGTCTGGTAACTAGTAGCAACCTGAAATACGCTGAGAAAACAGATTACTGAGGTGAAATGGAATCTGCTACGACACTCTTGCTGTCTGTGTACGCCACAGGTCGGTATCGTGTGGGTCTGTGTGTGTGTGTGTGTGTGGGTGGGTGGGTGTGTCTGTGTGTGTGTGTGTGTGTTCTCATTTTTGTTAAGAGGCTGAAAAGTAACTTTCTAGAGCGTAGACTACCTCCATCTAGTGATGTCGGTCTATTGATTTTGATGTATTGATTGAAAATTGTTCATTATTATCTTGGTTAATTAACATCTAATGTTAACTGTACTACATTTTATAGCAGTAGGGTAAAATGCTTGTCTTTGTTCAAAAAACTGTATTAACTGTAAAGACTGTCTTTTACATCAGCCTGTTTTCAGGGCCTTTTTTTTGGCTACATATTTGTTATTTTTTGCTACATGCCTCCCCATCTTCTTGCCATATGTTTCTATGGCATAAATCAGTGTCTGTGACCTGTTTTCATTTTAAAAAAAGAACATTGGCACAAACCTAGCCTATATGTATTTTTTGTATGTCATCGAGAGTATTTAAATGATTTTTAATCAGAAAAAAAATTTGCGATTAAAATGCGATTAATCGCGAGTTAACTCAGGCATTGATGCGATTAATCGCGATTAAAAAAATTTAATCGATTGACAGCACTAATATATATATATATATATAAATTAGGGCTGTCAGTTTTAAAGCGTTATTAACGCGTTAACTGCTTTAGACTATAACGCCGACATTTTTTTTAACGCACGTTAATCGCGCATCAAAACAAATGCACCGTGCGCTTTTGTTTTTTATTTTTCCGCAGCGCTCGCTGTACTGTTTGTTTTACCCTCGGCGCTTTCAGGAACGCTAAGTTTTGGGAGAGACCGCAGCATAACAGACCCGTGCTTTGAATGAGCAAAAATGGCCAACAGACAAGGTATCCTGAATGATACGTTTCTTTTTTAAGTTATGCCAGAAGGTTCTCTTGACAAAACCCAAGTCCTATGTCTATGTTGTCCAGAAGAAACGAGCGTCTCACTGGCTTAGTGCCAACAAGACAAAGAAATGAACTAAGTCATGTGGAATGCACTGCTGCTGCACTTCCTGTTCAGACCAAAGGAATATTAAAGCATTTTGAAAATGTTCTACATGTAAAATGTTATGTTGTTGAGATGACTGCAAAGCCCAGTTATTGTAATTTTGTCTGATTTATTTATTATTTTTGTGAGTAAATTCATTTAATTTTAATTAAGTCTGTATTTCATAATGGAATGTGCACTTTATTTTAACATCTTTATTTTTGTCCTATGTTTCAGAAAAAACTTAAGCTTACGGAGTACTTTGAAGTACTGTTTACTGTTATGTAGTTTTGTAAAGTTTTGATGGAAGCATAACGCCTAATTTAAAATTTAGAATTTAAACCAGGATATTTTTATTCTAGTTTCTTAAAAGTACTTGAAAAATAATGCTAATAAAAAAAAAAGTTGTATAAGCATGTGTTTTTTACATTATTGCACAATTGCATTTTTAAATTGCCAAATAAAATAAATAAAATAAAAAGATCAAATATGCGATTAATCTCGAGTTAACTGTTGATAAAATTGCGATTAATTGCGATTAAAATTTTTAATAGTTTGACAGCACTAATATAAATATAAACCTATATATAAATATATATATTATAAATAAATATATATATATTATATAAACAGTAATATAAACATATGACTTTAAATTTAGTTATAACATTTTTTTAAGCGAAATGCAAGCGAAATTTCATTAAAGCTAACAACCTTAATAAAAAATATTTTTGTGAAGAAATAAAAGTATCTTTTAGACTACCCTTAATATATGACTATATTATCTCACCAAGTCCTTCCTCTTAAACATATACTTGCATGCATGTGCAGGTAGATGCATGTGAACCGGGCCAATAAGGGCTCACCAGTGTTGCATACAAGCACAATGGCAGAAGGTGCAACCAGTGGAACAAAACGCTCACCTGAAGACAATCAAGATTATTGCCACAAAAAAAAAAAAAAAAATAAAACAGAGTCAGAGCACCATTGCCCCTGCAAAGTACGCAAACTGAAATTAGATGGCGTTGTGCTTTTTTTTATATTTCTGTCAAAAACCAATCAGGAACTAGATACGGCTACAGTGAAGAAGTGCAGTCGAAAAAAACTTTGTTATTTTTACCCAAATGGAAGTTAGAGAAAATAATGTTTACAAAAGATTAAGTGGAGAATTCTCCTGGGAGTTCTAGGTCGACTGTTTTGCTCTCCTCCCAAACCTCCAGCACAGACATTGGGCAGTTTCCACTGCCTCTTCCTGCTCCGTTTGCCCAGCAGGCTTCTCTGATCTACCACTGTCTTCCTCTGATCTACTGCTGTGGTTCCTTAGCTGCAGAGGAGGCCAGCTGCAGCATCCTGGTTGTGGTGTTCTCCCTGCCAACTTTCTCGCTCTGATTTCCCTGCTGCTCCAGAATGCCTTCTCACCGAAATCCAGCCCCTCCTGGACTAACTGAACAAGGAGCATCTTGCTTGCTAATGTTTTTGCAATCAAAATGTCTGGATTTCAAGGGACAAATCTATGATATTAATATTTTGACTAATATTGCTATTAATTAGTATAACCAAATTCTTGTGTCATGTTATTAAGCTTGATAGAAAGTTGTGTTAAATGTAGTGTTGTTTAGGTCTGCAGACAGGGCTCAACAGCACACCTAATTCATTCAGTTTATTTATATAGCTCCAATTCACAACACAACACCTCAAGGTGCTTTAGAGAGACAATGGTCAGATAGATCTACAGATGTAGATATGGTTTTTGGTTGACATTCTTATGATTACAATGCTTATACAGGTAACAACAGTTAACAGTCGAATCCATTGAATTGATGAAAGACATGATTGAATCTCATTATTTTCCATGTCTCACTTTCAGATGTCTGTTTCTCAAAAGCTTATTATGAAAGTCTAGACTTGGAGATATAGGCGTGACCGTGGATGAGTTTTACATCCTGGCTTGATCGGTTCGACAAAGACAAAGGCTCCACTGGTGCAGCTACTTCGAGCCACGCGCAAATAATTCAGCTAAATGCTGTGTTGCATTTTTCTTTAATAGACCTTGAGGTTGAAAACAGATTAATTGGTTCAGCCAAAAATAGCAGATCAACTAAATTCACCTTTTCTAACCAATTTTCTGAACTTAAGAAAACATCATAATGTGAGGAGTAAGTTGTAATTTTTCTTAAATGAACAACTATTAACCTAAAAATCAACAGTGGAAGCCAATTTCGATTGAATTCGGTTTATTTATTCAGCTTCAATTCACAACACATCTCGAGGCACTTTACAGCAACTATTTAACCAAATCAGTTCAAAGCAAATTAGGCAAATTAGTTTAAAGTTCTCTAAGTTAAACCAGCTGATTGCATTGACTAATTGACTCTTCAGCAACCCCTCAAATCAAGCATGCTTGTAGCGACAGTGGAGAGGAAAAACTCCCTTTTAACAGGAAGAAACCTCCAGCAGAACCAGGCTCAGTGTGAGCGGCCATCTGCTGAGGCCCACTGGGGTTCAAGGAGACAGAAGCAGACATAGAAAAAGAAGCATAGATACAAAAGGCAGCTGTAAAAGGCGGCCCCGTCCAGGAAACACACAGCCAGGCAGATGAGCTCCGAGCCAGCTCCCATGTCAGAGGATGAAGAGAGCACATCCAGTTAGTCACAGTCAGAGAAACAGGACTACACTGAAAAAACGGGCCGATCTCCAACATCTAGAAACAAAGGTGTTGATGGCAGCAGCACAGCTGATATTTCTCTCCAGGATGGAGTCACAGTCAAATAGGAGCAGACCAGATGAAGCTACTATGAACTTCCTGATAGTAATAAATTACAACAGTCCCAGGTTTAATAAAGTATATTTGAATTGAATTGATATCTGAGATCAATTTAATCCCATCCAAATGAAGTGACTGACAAATCAGCTTCTTTTACAAAGACTCTGGTCCAAAGACTATAACTTCTGTTTTGTCTGAATTCAGGAGCAGAAGTTAAGAGTCATCCAGGTTTTTACGTCTTCAAGACTTGCCTGTAATCTATCTAATGGGTTAGCTTCATCTGGACTCCAAACTGCTTTGGTGGAAAAGGCCTATTAGTGTGCTTGAAACAAGGAATGACATTTCTAGTTGTGATTACATCACTGACAGGAAATTGCTAAAACTACACGACTGAGGGCCGGATTTTCCAAGATCCAATTTTGCGTGCAGTAATTTGCGCTCGCAAACTGGAATTTTGCGCGAGGGGCTGAACCATGGTTTGCGGGTGATTTAACAAGAGTGATTGCGTAACTGGTGGCAGGTGCAAAACTGTTGGAGACGCCCTATTTAAATGATGGTTTTGTGCATTTTGTGGTTTGCGGCAAAGTAGTTTGTAGTTTGTACAAACTAGTGCATTAAGAAATGTAAATCTTACAGTGACCCCCAACAATAAATAAATAAATAAATAAATAAAAAATAAATAAATATATATATATATATAAAGAAAAAACTTTGGCAACCTTTATTCCCTAAGGTGGTATGTGGCTGAATTTCTACTTCACTGCAGTAAAAAAAAACAAAAAACAAAAAAAGAACAGGTGTTTTGTATTGGCCTGTAGAAAAATGCACATACCAAATGGCTCACAATGGGACTGTGGATGAGATTACTGCGCGTATGCATCCCCGCAGCATTGGCATGTTGCTCCACAGGCGCAGGGGGGAGGTCGGGGTTCTCCGGTAGGGCGTCAGGGCGACATGGCATTTAGAACGTCGGACAGCACTTCTGAAAAACTAGATTGGGAGATCCCAGCTCTCGCTGCAACCGTACGCTGGAATTACCCAGATGCAAAAAAGTGCAATGTTGCAAGGAGTTTAGTGATATCTGGTATTGCGTGGGTCCTCCTTGTGGCTGGCTCCAAATCCATTCAGAGTTCGCCCAACAACTCCAAAATGGCAATGCTGGATAAACGATATGTTTTCATGATCGTTTCCTCGTTCATTCCATAAATATTCACATGGAGTGAAAAAATGCGTTCTCTGCGTCTCCTTGCTTCATTTCGATGTCTCCTTCTTGCGACAATAACCGCTGCCATGTGTGCGCAATTACGCATACACACCATTTGCACCTTCTTATGAAACGTCTTAAATATAGAGTCAGATACTGTTAGCAAAATTGCTTTCAGGTTTGATAAAACACTTTGCGAGTGCTAAATTAATATATTTACATGTTCTCCTCCCACAAGACGCACTTTTGCGTGTAAACGCCCCATATTGCATATACATTGCAGAAAAAGTACTAAATGGATAAGAGGCGCTATTTAGCACGTTTTAAAGACCAAATCCTTTTAGCACGCTGTTGATAGATCAGTTTGTACATTTTTTAGCGTGCGCAGTGAAATAGCTCACGTTTTTATACACGCAAACCTTTGATAGATCCGGCCCTTAGTGTAGAGACACTTTAAAGCCTTTTGCAAAATGTGCCAGTTCTTAGCTTGACAACTGACATTTGGATGAGTTATGTTAGCCCGGTGTCACTAAATGCTGAAGTTTAACCAAACAGTGGGTTGACAAATACTTGTCAGAGGTGTCAAGTAACGAAGTACAAATACTTCGTTACTATACTTAAGTACACTTTTTAGGTATCTATACTTTACTCCATCACTTATTTTTCCTCCTACTTCTGACTTCTACTCATTACATTTTCACACAAGTATCTGTACTTTCTATTCCTTACATTTTTAAAACAAACATTACTTGTTACTCTTGGCTTCGGTTTATTGTTCCGCTTTTGTTGTCATGTGCTCCATCCAATGCAGATCATTGGCTCCATCCACATCTAGTGAAAACTAGTGTAATTGGATGAGTCATAGAACGCAAACACTCATTGGCTAGCTAAAGGAAATCATCAGAAGCAAGCAGGTGTTCTTCAAACTGCTAACGTGAATTGTCTATGCCATGCTACAATGTGGGATTCAGGAAAAGATGTTGAAATGTCTGAAAGGTCGGACACAGGCGAGAGCGTATCGGGAGACGGAGACCAACAAGACCTCCCTCATCCTTGGCCCTATCTCAGAGTATTTTTAGAAATAGTCGAAAAATTGAGCTTTCAACTCATATAGTGGCATCTGGGTGTTTTTTTAAAGGGTACTTTATACTTTTATACTTTAAGTAGTTTTTGGAGCACATACTTTTTCACTTTTACTTGAGTAAAGAGGTCAAGTTGATACTTCAACTTTTACCAGAGTGTTTTTAAACTGCAGTATCTATACTTCTGCTTAAGGAACAAATGTGTGAACTTTTGACACCACTGCATATTGTACTACTGTAGGTAATAGTGATAAAAACACGAGAAAAGCAATGACTGATGCTGGACTTCTGAGCCTTTAATGTTTTGCATACATTCTCCAGCTGGTGGCTAACCTAAGGGGCTTTTAGTCCAGAGGAGTGTGAATGATGCTTTGGCTGCTGGTCGGAAAATCTTAAGGCATTTTCAACATAATGCATGCACACAACAAATGCACAATAATACTTCTTTACTGAAAATACAAAGAAGCAAATCAACCATACAATGAAATAATACAACTGCATGTGCAAACCTGTTGGAACAGGACATTTTACACATGGTAGTCTTTCATTTTGCAGAAGTGGGGCCTTGGCATATATGAATTAGACCACAAGCTTCCAGATAGTTTAACAGGTTGGCAATTGCTTGAAAAAAGGTTTGCTGAAGTAGCTCTCAAGCATGAAGATGCTAATGCCAGGAGAAGCTGCTCTGATTATTTTCCCAGTTATTATTGTAATGTTGTGTATCTGTCAAAGCACACAGAGCCATCTTCAGGTTAATGCTACCTCACTGTTTTCTTTTATTCTGCTTTCCCTAACCTCAGCAGTCTACATAAATAGTGAGGAGGCTCCACCTAGTGGTAGGAACACATGGATACAAATACGTCACATCTGTCCCCATAAGAATTTCTTATTAAATGTATTCATCTGAACTTCTACATATTGACTTTATAGTTTGCAGATCAAAACACCCCAATTATCTTCAAAACAACTAACTGTCATTGGCCAGGTCTTGTGACCTGGAGGAACGTATCGCTTTACAGTAACTGCCTTTACTAGGAACAAAATTTATGGTTATTTATCGTGTGTTAAGAGAAAAATGAGGGGGTTATTTTTTCACTGTCATTCATTCATTTATAAAAATCTTTGTTAAATAAATATTTAGTTTGGAGCTAAATATTTATTTTAGAAACAAAATATTTAGCTAGCTCCAAGCTAGGTAAATATTTAGCGAATATGCAAATTCCCTTGTCAAAAAGCGGAAGTGAACTACCAAAGTAAAAAGCCGGGGAATCTCTTTACTATTTATACTAAATATTTAGCTCGGTTTAAGATAAATATTTAGTTTGTTAAATAAATTTTTCATTTAGAGCTAAATATATATATTTTTTTAAACAAAATATTTAGTTTGGAGCTAAATATCTAAAAACTAAGTATTTAATTTGCAAACTACAGTAATTATTTTGCTCCAAGCTAAATATTTATTTAACAAAGTAAGATTTTTTATAAATGAATGATTAACATACTGAAAAAATGACTTGGAAAAAATAACCCCTTAAAACATGCTAAATAACTATAACTATTGCTCCTAATTTTTGACTGTTTTACTTTACAAACGGCAAGCCAGAGTTTTCTGCCAGATTTTATTCAAAGCCCAGGCTAGTTGTAGGTGGCACACCAACAGCTGTCCTCTGGTTAATGCTTCCTCATTGTTTTTTTATTTTGCTCTCTCTCTCATCAGCAGTCTATATAAACAGTGGGATCCAGGCTCCATCTAGTGCTGGAAGGATGGACACATACATATATCACAATATCTGTGCTGGTCTGTTTGTTTATATCAAAACATGATTAAAACAAAACACTTTATTAAGCTAAAATATTTTACAAAAGTAAATTTGTTAAACAATTAATATAGAGTATCCAAATGAATCTATTATTTAATTCAGTTAACATAATACCAAAATGGGTTTACTTGAAGGTACTTGAAGGTATAATTTACTAATATTTGCTAACAATTCTCATACTAGCACATATGTTAACAGTAAATTTATTATTATCTATGTTTCAAGTAAAAGGATTTTTTTCCCCTGGAATGTCAACCTTGTAATAGAGGCCAAATGAATCCTGTAGGTGGAGCAGAAGAACAACAATAATTTTAACGAAGCCATGCATCAGTCGGTGCAGCTGATAAGTTAAATTGGATAAAATATCCCAGAGGTACCTCTCAGCTCCACGAAGCATAGTGGAAAGCCAGAATTTTTAGCTCAGTTTCACATATTAAAGATAAAAACAGAAAAGCAGGTAATGAAGAAATGCTGTTTCATAAAAGAATAAAATAAAAAAAACGTCCCCTTACTCTCCTAAATTAGGTTTAGACTTAACAGATGGACTCAGTCAAAGTTAAACGTTTGTACAGTTATGGTCTGTTTAAAGCAGGCATCCCCAAAGTCGGTAGCCTCGTGAGACCATCCTGAATCCGTCTGGAGACTCTCTGTTGAAGAAAATTTGGAGCCATTCACCAAACGAACGTCCAATCAGCGTTGGCTTTGAGGCGGGTTGAGGTGTGACGCAACGAAAAGTGCGACAGTTCAGTCTAAAGAACATGGCGGCTTCAGCCGATGAAACTAGCGTTAGCGTAGCTATCGAGCAAGTTTTATCAGAATTACAGAGTATTTCTTCACTGAAAGAAGAGCAAAACACTGCTCTGGAGGCTTTTCTCAGAGGAAAAGATGTTTTTGCTCTTCTCCCGACTGGTTTCGGCAAAAGTAGCCTGGCTTGTGGTTGTGTTTTCGTCGTCGCTCTGTTAGTACGTCATATGCTTGGTTGATCTGATTGGTTTATTTGGCCCGTCTATCACCAACATAGGCCAATCAGCTAACCAGTATTTTCGCCCCTTCCCAAAATTACTTCTACGGAAGGTTTCCAGATGGATATGCGGAGCAAATCCATCTGACGGAGTCAGGTTACAAAGTCGAACCTCGAGGGCCGCTTTCCTGCAGGTTTTAGAGGTTTCCCTTCTCCAGCACAGCTGATTTACATTGATAGTTGATTAACAGGCTTTTGCTGAACTGCACTCATCAGAATCAGCTGAGCTAAAGCAGAGAAACCTCTAAAATATGCGGTCAGATGTCTGGTTTAAAGTCTGTTAAACAACAACAATCTTTAAGAATACATTGATCAATAGTAATGTCCCCATAGAAAATTATGAACCGAATAAGGTTTAAATAATTAAAGTTCTTGACTATATTTATTGTTTTTAATGTAGGCTGATAAAAAAATACAACAACATTTAAATCACCAACAGAATTCACTGGTTTCTGATCCAAGTCTCTACTGATTCAGCAGATGCTGCATAGCATAAATCCCATCCTAACTTTTTTATTTTTGCTTTCATCAAACCAAGGTGAGGCTCAGTGTATTTCTTTTATAAGATAGACTGTTTATTAGATAACCAGTATTGCTTCTATTGGCTAACTTAAAGTAAGCTAGGCTACATGCTGACATTTAATGAGTTAAAACTATTCTAACAGGTCTGTCAAATTATATTTACCATCGATTGGATGACAGGCATTCTGCAAGTCACACAAGGGAGCTTGCAGTCAGATGTCAATATACGATTATTTTATGACCATTGGCCAGACATTAACATCACATTTCTGTATCTCTATAATGGGTCTGTATTATGAGTCTTCTCAATTCAGAGGGCCCCATGCCTGTCTTTGCCTAGGGTCCCAAATTTCCTAAATCCGCCCCTGCTTCGATTCTCTCCTCCGGGTTTCATCTGTCATGTAGAGAATTACCTCTCCTGTCGCGGGAGTGCGCATCGCCCTAAACTCATGCCCACTGATGAGAAAACGGATTGAAATATGAACGAAAAGGCAGATTATGAACATATTCTTAATGTTTTCATATTTCTTATAAGGGATGCCTTAAAATTACATGGAGACACTTTTCAGTCGATGTGCTACAGTCAGTGTGCAATGAATAAATTCTCTGCTCAGTGGATGCCAATTCCCCATTTTGTTATCAACACCATTCTACATCATTTCTGACACTTTATTTGTTAAACTTAGAACCTGGAACCTGCTGAAGATTCCCTCCCCTCCTAATTTTCACATTTATTGTCCCAGACTTATTAAATTCATACCACAATCACAAAGAACAAGTATGATTATGTAGAGAAACTTGCATAATTGCAAACACATTTCTCAAACAGGGGAGGGAGATCTCCGCAACTTAGAACCTGGAACCTGTGGAAGATTCACTCAAATTGCGTTGGCTTCTCAAAAGCACACAGCCTGCCAAATTTAGAAACAGCAATATTATTGCCATTACTGCTGATATATAATAGAAATCTATCTTGAAGTTTTGGCAGGTATTTTTATCCAGCCTCTTTGACATGACATCAGCGCAGTTATAACGTCAAGTACAGAGGAAAAGCAAGAAGAAACCCATGAAGTTAACATTGTTCCACAAGATCAGGGGTTCCTAAAGTGGGGGTTGACATATAGCCAAAATATATCATAAAAGAAATACATGTGAAATATGTGAATATAAATAAATGTACCATAAACAAGTAGAGGTAATTTTAGTCTATTATGTGTTATTCAAATATTAGTTACATTATCTTGTAAAATGCACTATTAAATAAAACAAAAAACAAAAACAATTTAAAATGATGAATCAAATAAATCATTACAAAAAGTATTTATATATATATATAAAAAATGGTTATACTTTTTATAAATAGAGTAAAGTAATTACATGTGTTTTCAGGGGGTCGCCAGTCTCTGCTATCTTTATTTTTTGGGGGTTTAAACACAGGCTGACATGTTTGGGAACATCTGGAAGGAGGAGATCTACTCCAAAAATGATCAACTGCAGGTTTAACTGGAAGCAAACAGCTAAACTTAAACCAATAAAAGGAGCATCATGTCAGCCACATTGACCTGGTCCTCCCCTATAAACACATTCGCTTCAGTTTCTCCCTCCTCCCCTAACTCCATGCTGTGACTCCTTCTGATGGCCGCATGTGCAACCACACAACAAATGGTCTGGTAATTCTTTCATTAAATAAATATTATATTTTACTGTACTGTATTTTTTTTTTACTTTGATTTGGCATTGGTTAACTACTTGGATGCACATTTAGTCCACTCATTTTGTCATTTCTTGCTTGTTTGGTTTCTCTATATTAATATATTTTTCATTTGAGTTGCCAGGTCCTGGGAGGCTGTCATGAGTAAAGCCAGTAAAGGAAAGGAGACCCCAGCTGCAAAGGATCTCCTCATTGACATGGAGGCCTAGTTGGACTCTTCCACTTATTTTTAGAAGGGGTGTAGAAAGGGTTTAGGTTTCTGTATTTGGTTTTGTTTTCTATATATAAATTTGGGAAGTTTAATATTAAAGTCCTCTTCCTCATAGGTTGCTGATTTAGTATGGTGCTGATTAGGCAAATGTATTTTATGTTTCCCTCTTGTTTGAAAATGGTCTGATCAACCTATATATATATATATATATGCGATTAATCGCGAGTTAACTTAGTTATTGATGCGATTAATCGCGATTAAAAAAATTTAATCGATTGACAGCACTAATATATATATATATATATATATATATATATATATATATATATATATATATATATATATATATATATATATATATATATATATATATATATATATATATATATATATATATATATATTAGTGCTGTCAATCGATTAAATTTTTTTAATCGCGATTAATCGCATCAATAACTAAGTTAACTCGCGATTAATCGCATTTTAATCGCAAATTTATTTTCTGATTGAAAATCATTTAAATACTCTCCATGACATACAAAAAAATACATACAGGCTAGGTTTGTGCCAATGTTCTTTTTTTTAAATGAAAACAGGTCACAGACACTGATTTATGCCATAGAAACATATGGCAAGAAGATGGGGAGGCATGTAGCAAAAAATAACAAATATGTAGCCAAAAAAAAAAGGCCCTGAAAACAGGCTGATGTGAAAGACAGTCTTTACAGTCAATACAGTCTTTTGAACAAAGACAAGCATTTTACCCTACTGCTATAAAATGTAGTACAGTTAACATTAGATGTTAATTAACCAAGATAATAATGAACAATTTTCAATCAATACATCAAAATCAATAGACCGACATCACTAGATGGAGGTAGTCTACGCTCTAGAAAGTTACTTTTCAGCCTCTTAACAAAAATGAGAACACACACACACACACCCACCCACACACACACACACACGATACCGACCTGTGGCGTACACAGACAGCAAGAGTGCCGTAGCAGATTCCATTTCACCTCAGTAATCTGTTTTCTCAGCGTATTTCAGGTTGCTACTAGCCACCAGACACTCAACTTGTTTGTTGGTGGTGGGGCTTAAAGAAAAGGCACTAGCGCCACCCAGTGTATGAGCGTCTTTTTTCCTTGAGGAGCTCCGCTCTCGAAGCCTATGAGAAATGCATAGACTGGGGGAAAATAGCCCCGCCTTCCCGCAGGCTGCAGCGGGGTGTACTTGGAAAATTGTACCATAAAACCACATAGCGTTAATCTCACATTAAAAAAACTATCGCCGTTAAAATGGCCTCGCGTTAACGCGATAATAACGCGATAATTTTGACAGCACTTATATATATATATATATAAGTTTGAACTTTATTTTTTGCTAAATAAATTTGTTACCATTTTTTCCATCAAAGACTTCCCTGTGCTTCTCTGATTTTTTGGCTCGGTTTCTCACACTCCTGCTCTACACATGAGGCAGGACTTCCACCTTTTGGTCCTGAAACACTGATAAATGACAGAGCATAAAATGAAATGCAGAAATATTGGTTTAGAAAAGCAAACCAAGCTATTAACGTAACACCAGTTGTCTTGGTAATAAGAACTAAGACATTTCCAAGGGCCGGTATCCTGCAACTTTTAGATGTACCTTTGCATCAACACACCTGAATCAAATAGTTAGGACTCTAGAAGAACTGACTGCCTACGGAGGAGGTAACTCAGCCATTTGATTCAGGTGTGTTGAACCAAGGATGGATCTAAAAGTTGCATGTTTTCTTAGCCAAAACAAGGCTTTGCTTTGGTCCACTCTATAAAGCCTCCAACTCACTGCTATTTCTGACATTTTGAATTCAAAAAGCTTCCTGGATGGAAGGCAAAACGTCTTTAAACTTCGAAACAAAGTCCAGTGGATTGTTTTTTTTTTTTAAACTCTTTTGGCATCAACAGAATTAGAGCAGAAATCTGAGGATAAAAATAAATATACCCCATGGAACCCGGCACAGTTTGTTGCACTACTGCCTTGCGGCACAAAGGTCTTCAGTTTGAATCCCGCCCTTGGAGTTTGCATGTTCTCCCTATACATGCATCAGTTCGGGGTGTTCTGGCTTCTTCTCGTTTTCAAAAACATGTGAGGTTGATTGACATTTCTAAGTTTCTGTAAGGTGTGTGCATGGTTCTATACCTCTGACCTGTGATGAACTGGTGAAAAGACAAGGGATAATCCTGTCTTTTGCACATAGACCGGTGGTGGTAGACACCAGCAACCTGTGACCCTGATGGACAAGCAAAAGAAGATGGATAGAATAATAATGGGGTCAATTAAATTAAATTGGAAAATAAATGTTGCAGTAAACCATGAGCAGTTTTTCAACAAGTTCTTAAAGATGTTGATAGCTGTAGACAGGAAGGAGCTTCTGTAGCACTGTATCTTGCACTGGATCAGGGAAATTGTGGAACCTCATTTACCCCATGGTAACTCTCTGCAGCTCTATTCCATCAGCCTTTAGTTGCCTGCACACTCCTCACTCTGTTCAGGGTAATCTACCAAATCTATTTATGCTCAATGAAAATACCTTTCCACATAATTTGTCAGCATTATTTCATACAATTTCTCTTTTATTTGTGATGCTTATGAATCATAGACTCAGAGAACCCCACAGTTGTGCATTTGTGTATAAATAAACCATTCAATATTCTCCTTTCTGGTGTGTAAGATCTTGCATGTGGGTCAGGAAAAACCCCTTGAAACAAGTAAAACATGCCTATACTGTGCAAACAGTTGTGTTGACATTTTCTGAGAATTGTATTTAAATAAACTGCAGCTTTTCCAGAAGTGGTCAGTATAGAAGTTACTGGAGATTCATTCAGATTTTTGCAAAGGTCAAAATAATTGCACAAGTAGAACAGCTCATTAAGACTTTGGTGACAAGTAAACAATTTGCCTTGAATATAGGGCTGCAACAACGAATCGATAAAATCGATAAAAATCGACTTTTAAAAGCGTTGGCAACGAATTTCATCATCGATTAGTTGTGTCGCGCGATTAATGCGTCATCCGCCGCCGCCGTCATCACTGCCACTTGACTGAAGCGGGGGAAGAAAAAAAAATATGTTAGAGCGAGTCAGCGCCGCAGGTGCAGTGTTGCCAACTCAGAGACTTTTCAGACCCCACCAGCGACTATTTTTCAAAAAAGCGAATAGCGACAAATCTGGCGACTTTTTACGGTGTTACTGGTGGCTTTTGGAGACTCTTAAGTGAAAGCATGTATCATTCCTACTCTGCCGTGAGGCGCCTCCCCCCACTCCCGCAGGAGTCCCTCTCAGCGCTGCAGTCAGAGCCGCAGGATGTTTACCCTCAGCGTCCAGACTGCAAATGAAGCGCGCATGCGCCGGGATTGACGGCGCAAATTGATCACAATAATTAAAATAGCCTGCGCTTTGTAAAGTGAAAAAAGTTGTAACATGCAACTTTTGTCAAAACAAATGAACATGGCACGGAACCACCATGTTTGTTTGGTTTTAAAGTGGGGAAACGTAACGTTAGTTTCTCAGGTAGCTCATCTGATGCTTTCCTCACCTTGTTAGTAGGTTACAGACAGTGATAAGGTAGGCTACTTATTTTACTTTTAATTTCATTTGAATTAGCTTAAGCAGCGTTTATATTTACTTTATAAATAAATTAACTTGCAAATTATGAGGGCAAGGCTTTTAAAGTTTAAATCTTCTGGCAAAGATAAAGAAAAGAATATCCTGCAATTTATGGAAGTAAAGCAGAATAAAATCCAGCAAGATCAGTAATATGTCAATTAATTTTATGCCACATTCCCATGTAAATATCTGTCTTTGGAGGATGTGTTTTTTAGCACCCCTAGTTCTCTCATTTTTATTCCCAATACAATTTATAATTTGAATCACAGGGCTATTTTTATCTCTATGGTTCAGTATTTTCTCAAGTAGCAACTTTAACTGCTATACTCTCCTGTCTTAAAAGGCAGAACTCTTCTAGTCTAAAAAAACCTCATTTGTTGAAATGGGGGGACCTATTGTTTGAACCCCTTAGGGGCTTTTAAAAAAAAAATGTATTTTTTTTGCACTTTATGAAACAAAGTACCCTATATTTTGTGGATGTACAGCTACATTTCTCATGTAAGTTTGCGTAGTTTTAACACAAACATTTATTTTTCATATTGCACCAGGACAGTTAATGAGCAACCTGTACTTGTGTGCTTGTTTGTTCTGTCTAAAATGTTTATTTTGGAATAAAGAGGTTAACATAAAAAATATTTTTTGTCCGATTCATCGATTAATCGAAAAAAAATAATCGGCCGATTCATCGATTTTTAAAATAATCGTCAGTTGCAGCCCTACTTGAATACTCCACAGTGATAAACAGCCCTTCAGACAACACATGCACTGACAACTATTTAGCCTCATACATTTCAAAAATGCTCTATTGATCCTTTGAGGGATTTAGAGCATAATGTTAAAGGGGTGATAGAATGATTTTATTGGGTATTTGGTCCTTAAGGTCTCTGAATAGGGTGTGTAACATTGGTTGGGCTGAAAATGGCATATTTGCTGTTCTATGAGTCCTAACGCAAGCCTGGTTAAAAGCCCTAGAATGAAATGACAGGTTTTCTTCCTTTGATGGTATGTTCAAGAATGTTTAGATGAGCTGTGCTCTGATTGGTTGGTTTACAACAAACGAAGCTGCTGAGCAAAGACGCATCATATCAACAAGCACTCACTCACTGAACTATCAAATTGGTAGGGTGACCAGAGGTCCTCTTTTTTCCGGACATGCCCTACTTTTCATACCTAAAAAAAATTCAAAATCGTCCGGGATATTGGACATACTTTAGTATATTCGGCTGTAAAATGAGTCCTATATTTTCGTTTTTTACTGGAGGATTCGACCTATTTCACAGGATGCACAGCTTTTAGTGGTAACTAGGTGACTGTCAGAAAGTAAACGGAAACTTATTGGCTTATTTTTCTGACTAATCCAATCAGTGAGCTCTCTGACAACCAGTCGCCTGGAACGCTCGTGGAACAGAGCATCGCTTTGGACAGATACGCTGCACAGGTTAAACAAACAACCCCCTCCCTATACCCCACTTTCTCTTGTTGTGCCTGCGCAATCAATGTAGTTCTGATCCGCACATGATGGACAAATTATTGTATTGCCTGCACGCTCTCACTCGCATAAAAAAAGCACCACCTCAGATAGTCTAAAATACCGGATCCTTTATCTGACTCGTGGGCATCTGTGAACAACTATCTATATAAAGGAGACTCCTGGAGACTTGGGATGTCTGTTTCCAGCCCCCAGCCCCCCTCCTCCGGCTGAGGACGTTCGGCTAATGGCTCTCTGCTGAGGTCCGGTCCAGTCAGCGGCCCAGCAGTCAACACTTCATTCGAATTGACCTCAACTCTGGGCCTCGTTTGAATTCGCCCGTTTTATGGTGGATTTGAAGAGAAGGTAGTTGTGGATGGGGTTTGAACTTCTATGTACGTAAAATGAATCGTTATTCATCTATGAAAATGGAAACTCCGGTTTTGTATTCTATTACCTCTTCACCATTGTAGGTTGAATCCAATCAGTGCACTTTGAAAAATCACTATTATACAATGCATTTGTAAGCTTGAATCTATACCCACATATCTCTTACTGTTTTGTAGGGAGGGTCTGCACCAATCTCTAGTGGTCAGTCTGCAGGAGGTGGGGTGCACTCTGGGAAGACTGCAAATAATACAATTATCTCAATATAGACTGCTCTTTGGTAGTGGGAGGTCATTGTATTAAGAGGAACAATATATATATATATATTTATTATGTCCTGTTTTATGACAGAATGATCTGGCCCAAAAAAGGACCCATCGGGGGACAGTCAGTAGGATAAGTTTGTTTTTTGTTCGGTTCTGAAATGTGGCAGATTCTGTTTTTTATTTTGTGATCTGGTCTGTTCTCCCCCGCCAAGGAAAGAGGGTTTTGTGTCTGTCTCGTCTCTTGCTCGTCCACTGTTCCTCCCCTGCTGAGTCCTCAGGGTTTTTGACACTTTACGAGGGGAGGTTCAGTTTTTATTCCAGTAAGCCTGGCTCCAAGGTGGAGACCTGTTTAAAAGTCCCGCATCAAGTTCTGGTTCCACGTCCTGTCTCGGCTACCCTCTTCCACTGAGCCTGCCCGTCTGCACCTGATCCTGTCTGCTCCTGTGCGTGTCCACCTGGTCACGCTTCTGTACTCTGAACCTGCCTGGGAGCTCTCGGATGCCTGGAAGCCTGAATCCTGCCTGTTGCACCGGGACACTCTCAGTGATGCATGCTGCATCTTTCTTCAGTCCAGCGGCTGGATTGCTCCCCTTTCCAGTGAGATTGACTGGACTGTAGAACCTGTGTTTCTCCCACAGAGTGTCTGAGACTGGGCGATGCCCCGCCCCCCTCCTGCACCATCCGCGAGCCGCAGATCCTAGCAGCTCCACCTTAGTTTTGTTGGTTTTTATTGAATAAACAATTTGAACTTTTCTACTGACTGCCTCACCTTGAATACTGGTTTCATCTGTCCTGTTTTATGACACATTCTCCTTAAAGCAGCGTTCTCTTTAGCAGCTCGTGATTTGTCGGCAGCCTAATCCTTTGGCAGCAATTTTCAAAATGCACCAATGCCTCATTTGCCTCTGGCATCATGAGGAAATGTCTTTCTTATGTCCCTACAAATATTGTGGGACAGCTGGGTAAATTGTTAAGTTTATACCACCTGTATTATTGTGTGATCCTCTGCATCCACATTGCAGGCATCGATGCTCAATTCCAATTATTTTGTGAAATCCAATTTTTTTTGCGTTGCCGTTCACATTTTCAAATATATGCGACCTGTATGTGGTCTCCTGTGTGAAATGCATTCATACAGATTAAGCATTCCACATGCGCAGTAGAGGACGCAATGACATCACAAGCCAGCGTGCTCTATGTTTACGGACGTAAACATGGATGGTAGTACTGGAGCGCCAAACCTTAAAACCTCAATCTTTTCAAGATGGTTAAATATAAATACTGCTCTCAGCATCATCGTCCGCCATGGTTTTTGTTTTTCTTGGTGCTTCTGTGTAGCAAGAAGCAGAATAGTAACCTTTGTTGGGTATCAATGGCGTTCAGGTCAGATGAATGTGACCTGGCCGTTAACACATAGGTTGTATTTGAAAAGATCAGATTCGTATTGGATTCAGGACCGCATAGCCAAGTGGCCTGGGTCCCATTTGAAAAATATCGGATCTGTGTTGTTCAGACAGCCATGAAAAGATCAGATCCCGGTCGCATGTGGACAAAAACATCCGATTTGGGTTACTTCAGGCTGCGGTGTGAATGTGAACGTGGCCTAAAGGTCAACTAAGGAAATTCCAAACTGCTCAGAACAGAGGTGCCAGGTTGGTTTTACATTGTTCCATAAGAACAAACACTATCAGTATGCACCAGCAACTTTCCTGGTTAATGGTAGGGTACTGACTGGATTGCAATACTACAAAATGTTATAGAAACACTGTCTATTCTTTTCAACCTGTTTTTTTATAAAAGCAAATTGTCCGATGTGATCAGGTTAATTCTTATGTAACAAAGTCAGCTAATATGGAAAGCCATTTTGTTCAATTACTCATCTCTAACGCGTAGACAACACGTCGATGTATTTTGTGCATTGTTTGCGCATTGTTAACGTGTTGTCTTCGCCTTTCAATCCGTCACATGTAGTTGACACGTTAAGAACATAAGTCATACAACAAGTACTTCATATCTGTAATGACACTTACACCAGCAGAAAGAAGAATTTAATTTCCGTTTATATGTAATGTTATATTCATTTTTGAAATCTCAAAAACGAATTATGACAAGCAGTAACTTTATGGAGATCTGAAATTAGAATTCATACTGGCCAGAATCCATTTTTAGATAGGAAGAATTTTATTTTAGATATCTGGATATAAAATACACATGAATGACAAACGTGACCTCATTTTTACATTTTACATATCTGAAATGTTCATTTTGACTAGGAAGAAATGCATTTGAGACAACTGGACTACATATTCAGTCAAGCTAATATATGTCAAAACGGCCTGCCATACTCTACTACTCAGCAGCCAATGGGAAATTGGACAAGCGGCTGAATGGCTCATATTTACATGAAATCAACGCACACGAAATGACGTGTATTTGACACGTTGTCAAGGTGTACTTGACGCGTACTTGATGCGTGTTATTGATGTGTTTTCTACATGTTAGAAATCATGAGTAATTGAACCAAATGGCTTTCCATAGACTAATGGTGGTCAGATGAACTGCTATTTATCGTACCATCAGTTATTGGAATAATTGCCCGTTGAATGTTGTGAAGTGAATAGTAAAGTATCTTTTAGTTATTACTTAAAAAGCACTATATAAATTTGTGAGTAGAGAATATTGTGAATATTTACTGTATGAAATTGAGAATTAATGTAATAGATATGAATATAGTAACTTATTCTAAATGATTTCTGATGACATCTACAATAATGTCTAAAATGTTTAATTGTTAAATTATGTTTAGTCTTGTGGATCCCAGGAAGACTAGCTTGTCCCGCTCTCGGTGACAGCTAATGAGGATCTTTTTTAACAATAAACAATCATGTCTTTTAAGCAGAGCTTTTCAACTTAAAGCTTTTTCTGTGTTTCCAGAACGTTTTATGTCTTTAGTGGACTTTGAAATGATTATTAGGCCATATTCTTGGAAAAGACAGTGAATCAACCTTTTGTTAAAAATGCTCAACTTCTTTTAGACAGAAATAAAAAATCATTTTATACTGAAGGGGAGCAAATAGCTCATAATACAATGTGTTAATCTTTTTATGGTGGTAAAAACATACAGAAATGTGTTAAAATGCTTTGCTAAACTTGGTTAAAGTTATGATAAAGGTGGAATTCATTAGGTGGAAGACATTGTTTGCTAACCTTAAAAAAAACAATGTATAAAAGCTACATTCAGCAGCATTTCAGAAAATTGGCAAAAACTGAAATCAAGAGGAAAAATGCTGGGTAGTAAAGTAAATGCAAAAGTGTCGTTTGGTTTAATCCAAATGAACTTTCTCTACAATTTCTTACCAGCTTCTTGTACCATCGCTGTTTTCTCATTCTGGCCTGTTCCTCCATCTCTGCTGTCTCTTCCTGTCTGTGCTGCATTCACACATAAACAAGAGAAAATTACTATTAACCAATGTTTTATCACATGTTTTATGACATAACTGTCTCTAGTTGCTCTCTCACCTGAACTGTTCTCCTACCTCTTTAAGAAAAAATCCTACTTCCCTGATTGGCAAATAAATAATGTTTACATTTGTACCTCAATTAATCAAGAATGAAGTTATAAAAGGTTTAACATTGCAGTACAATACCTCTAAAACCGCCAAATGGGATAATTTTCAACCCCCCCCTTACATATTTATATATATTTGCGTAAGCTAAGGAGAACTAAAATTAAGAAACAACAGAACCCAGTCCAGATCCAATTCAGGAAAAGTTGTGGAGTGAGAGAGACACAAGGTTTTAATGTAACAGAGATAAAAAAGCATTTAAAAACCAAAAGGGATAGAAATGTCCATCACAAACTCATATTAATGATGGGTTTTCCGATTCTAGGGACGGGCTTTTCTCTTGAGTGATGTTCATTTCTATTGGTTAGCCTTGATGTTAACAACCACATTTTTATTGGTAAATGTTCACATCAAGAGCGAGTTTGAATTAGGCGTGAAGAGAGAATGTGATCATTGAGACACAATTGGAAAACTGTGCAATTTGTAAAAATTTTATCTAACAAAAAGAAATAAAAAAAAAAGTTATATAAAAATCTGTAAGAATAAAAACTCTAATATAAAAAAAAATTTAGACTAAAACATAAAAATAAAATCTGAAAGCCCAGTCAAGTTACTCTCAAAACCGCTTTTTAGATAACGCTTTTTTTTCCATTTACAAAATGTACTCTTTGTTTCACCATTAATGGAACAAAATTTACTCCATACATTTTACTATGTTTGAAAAGACAAAGCAATATAGCGAGTAATAAAGTGATCATGGAATTAGGTTTGCAGACACAGTTATCCTCCTTTGCATAGACATTCAATTAATATCAAAACTTATCCTTGAGGACAGACTGCATACTTTCTCATTATCCCTCCGCAGTAAGATGGTGCTGCTCAGACTCGTCTATCCGGAAGCCAAACGAGTAGAAGAGGAATATGAAGCTCACTAGAGTTGCACAAATAGCCAAGGCAGCGGCCTTGGCTATTTGTGCAATTTTGTGCTGAAAGCCCTAAAGAGAAAAGGCGACGCCGTAGACGTGGCTGAGCAAACGATGCTACTACGGTCTGTCAATTTTACAGATAGAACTCCATTTCACTGTTCTCCCTGCTGCCCTCTGTGAAGAGGCTTGAAAGCATCCGATGCAGGTCCAGCAGGTTCCATAACAGTTTCTTCCATTAGGGCTGCTGAATGTTGTGTACTATGGGTTATTTTATGTATATAAAAAAATAATAATTTCAGAACTGTAAATATACATATTGTTATTGTTTATGTTACTATTTTTTAGGTATTTATTACTGTTTTCAAGGCTGCAAAAATGAAATTGTCTGGAGCCGTAACGAAATTTATTTTTGTATACACTCGTGTATACAAAATGACAAAATAAATCTGTCTAAGAAACCTGTTTAGATGCATCTCTGCTTAAACACATCTGATTGAGATTATTGCACATCAGCAAAACCTGTTAATATAAATTAGGTGTACAGAAAGATCTATAATTTGAAGGACAGCGTGTGCCTTGAGGACCATTTTTGGTAAATAGTTCAATGAAGCATAGATCATCACAAAAATAAGCCCCTTTAAAATGTGTACATACCTGCTCTTCTCCTTGGATGTTCCAGAGAAGCAAACTCTGTAGTTTCATCAGCATCTTTAGATGGATTAAGGCTGTCATCAAAAGGAAATTATGCCTTTTGATGACAGCCTTTTGGAATTACTGCAAGATTTTTTATACATATTAACAAATGCAAACATTTGAATCTGGTATGAAAGATTTTTCACATTATTTTTAACTTTTCTAACAATCTGCAGACATTTTAATTTGTAAAAAAAACTGGTCTCCACACACGTGCAAATAATTTTGCAACAACATTGCTCCCATATGCTGGCCTGTGCAATTTAAACCCTGTTTGGTAGGACTATTGCAACACTGTCTACTCTGGCCTCCCAGAGTCGTCACTCCAACACTTACAGTTAGTGCAGCAGCTTGTCCCCTTACCAGTTCATCCAGACAGGACCACATCGCTCCTGTCCTCTCATCCCTGCACTGGCTCCCAGTCCGTTTTCAGATTGATTTTAAATGCTTGCTTTTAAAGCCCCTCATGGTCCTGCTCCGTTATATTTAACTGAGATGTTGATCGTACATTGCCCCTGCAGAGCTGCCGATCAAATGGGGCCATTGCTCCTTTGTGGATAGCGTTCCTAAACCGTGGAACAGCCTGCCCCTCAGTCTGCCTTTTCTCACTGTCCAGATTAAAGACTTTTTTTTAAACTTATTTTAATACTTGGAACTGACTGATTTATGCTTACGTTTTTTTGTTTACATTGTGTTTTTTCTCTCTGTGAAGCACTTTGGTCTTCCTGGTGTTGTTGTGAAGTGCTATGCAAATAAGCTTTAAATAATTGATTAATTCATTGATTGTATATCTGAATACACCCTAAAGAATCAGTTGGACCCCATTGTTTAAATCCCTGACCTGGCAACATGTTAAAGAGCCCTATACCAACTGGTGATGCTATTGTGTAATCACACGAGTTGGTCCTCAAAGACTTTGGAAATACATTCTTTGTCAAGCTTTAACAAAGCCCTTTATCCCCGGTCTTAACTGTGGCCTCCCGGCTGGAGAGAAGGCACTTTTATGGAAGAATGTGTATGTTTACAGTTCACGCAGGTCATGACTGATAGATTTCCACAGTCAGCAGTCTACTTGGCTGTTGTGTAATTCTATGCAGTTATGTTATTTGAAATTTAATGTAAGAAATTTCGGATTCTCGTATTGTTCCGTAGGCACATGCCAAACTGGCTGTGTGTTGAGACAACAGATACAAGTGTAATTTAAACTTAAATCATGGTCATTTAACTCTTTACTCATAAATTCCTCGCAACTCCCATTTAAAATTGAATAATCTATTAGTATTCTACTCCTGGTCAAACATATTACAGTTATGCTATGTTCAGACCACATGCGATAGAGACAGCAGAAGCAGCTAGTTTACATGCAAAATTTATGGTTAGAGGCATATCAAAAGGTCCTGCAGCGCATTTCGAGCAGCAGGAGCAGTGCATCTTGACGCGTCTGAGCAGCAGAAGCAGCGCCTCATGAGTTTCTGAGCATCTAAGCTGCGCGGTAGCTGCTGGAGTTGGAAAAATTTTACTTTGCTGCTCGAAGCACTGTATCAACCAATCAGAGAAGCTGATCTAGGAGCTGGCAGGGAGACAGACACAGCACTGCTGATGCAGAGATCTATGATCACTCCTCTGAAATAGTTTATTAAAGGAATAGTACACCCAAAACATGATTAGTCTTCATTTTCTACTCACCCCCATGCTGAACAACACTCTGGAGTACTTTTTTGATATCTCAAATGCATCTGGAGATCTGGGAGGCTTCTTACTGTCTGCTGACATTCAAATAATGGAGGTCTATGGCGCCCGAGGCAGAAAGGTCCATAAAAGTCCACAAAAAACGTGTCAATATTCCTCCATACTGCTCGTCCAATGTATTCCAAGTGTCCTGAGTGGGTAGCGTCCAGAATTTACTCGAAACGAAGTCATTTAGAATGTTTTTAGAGCATAAACAGTAGTGTATAGGATTTCCTAAAAGCGCGTTCACGAGTCTATGGAAACCGCGGCAGACCAAACCAGATGAAAGTGCGCATTCAGCGTCTGCTCTGCCGATAATGCAAGCGTAGAAGAAGAAATGTGCTGTTTACCTGTGCAAAGAAAGAAACAACGAAAGAAAAATGTCTGAGGACTTCAGTGTTGAGGAAGAGCATGAGTTCTTTGCCGAGCTGAATGCGCACTTTCATCTGGTTTAGTCTGCCGCGGTTTCCGTAGACTCGTGAACTTGCAGGCGGGCGCAAACATTACAATATCTAAAAAACTTTTACAAGTTCCAAAACAAATTACCATTTCAGGAAACAAATTTACATAAAAAATAAATAAATAAAAATAAACAAAACACTTTAAAAAATTCAAAACAAATAGCATTTTAAGAAAACAAATAAAAAACATTCGAAACACTTTCACAAGTCCCAAAACAAGTTATCGTTTCAGGAATTTAACCGGAAAGGGCGGGTACTAAACTCCGAGGCTGAACCGGTCTTGTGCAGAAATTCTGTTTCTGTCCCCCTAGTGTCAGGAGCACGCATTGCAGCTACTTTTAAGGCGCCCCTGATCATTTCTCGGTGAAAACAGCTCATTTAATCATGTCAACTTTGTAACATTCAGTTTAACTGGTTGCTCTTTTTACAAATTTGTATAATAAATACATTAACAAGGTCTCCTTAGGCTGTTTTGTGTTGTTTTTTTAAACACCAAGAGAATCTGTATTTCTCCAACTTTTGTCCCATCAGCCTGACAGAAATAAACGTCAGTCACCAAACACAGATTTCCAACACGTAGTGTATTTTAAATTTTTCATTGCTGATATAAGAGGATGGAAACTGGCTGAAATTAAGACGTCCTGCAAAGATGAGAGTGTAGAATTTCTGGTTAAACCCCTTCTAATGTAAAACATGACAGATTATTGGATTAAGGACATTTCTAGTATAACATATCACACATATCAATTTTAGAGAAATTGGAAACAGTTGCTCTTTATTTCCCAAAGATATGAGAGGAGGAGAGGCAAGAATGGATGTAATCTGTTCTCCCTCCACAACATGGGAAGAAATTCATGTAATTCATATTCCTTGTTTTCTGAAATGATCATTTGTTTTGGAACTTGTAAAAGTGTTTTAGATTTTATAATGTTGGTTTGTACCTCCCGGTCACCCGTAGTCTCTGCTTCAACACACAAGTCAAAAAACGTGGTCATTAGCAGGACCTCACTGCCTTCTGAAGAGGTAATTCAACAATTTGTTTTGGTTGCATGAAAGCAGAGAGACATTTAAAAGGTGCAGCACATCTGATCTTGTTGACCAAAATTTAGGAAATGCTACCAAGGACAATCAATAATTTATTTTCAATCTTCAGGTCAAGTCCACCAGTTTTTTGGTTAAACTGTACTATTATCATAAAGGTCACATATAGGCATGGACGAATGAAATATCTCCTGGACTTTTGGAAATAAATTGAATTAATTGTTTTACTCCAGACCGTCTTTGTCCAGCAAAAGGGGTGTTATAACGATTCTGTAAAAAATTTAGTAAATATAACACAGTTTTATGTGGGTTTTTTTTGTATGCACTGTGAGATAATAATTTACGGACAAAAAAACATCCTTAGTTGTTGTTTAATTTTTATTCTATTTCTTTTTTGGATTTCTACATCATATCCGTGATCCTCCTCATGCTCCTGAACCTCATGCCTCCGTATCCCATCTCCCTGAAGCTCCTGTACTCTCCG
The DNA here is from genome assembly GCF_016077235.1 of Cyprinodon tularosa. Classification (NCBI taxonomy): domain Eukaryota; kingdom Metazoa; phylum Chordata; class Actinopteri; order Cyprinodontiformes; family Cyprinodontidae; genus Cyprinodon; species Cyprinodon tularosa. Next base: position 74,412 of record NW_024038102.1, read on the forward strand.
GGCCTCAGATACATCATCCTTCCTCTGAAGTAGGGCTGCTCGTACATCATCCAGTGTCCGTCCATCACGTGGCAGGACATGCAGTCGGACATGTGGTAGCGATCCATGATGTCTTCACAGTCATCCATCATCTCATACATCTGACCACCGAAGTTCTCCCTCTCATAGATCCTCATCCTGTAGGATCCACTATACTGTTTGGAGGGAAATGTACACAATCAATGCGATTGTATAAGTAGACAAATATATTCATGATCAAAGTTTTCTCTTCATACCTACCAAGGGGATTTGACAGCAAGACTTAATCCCGCCATTCAAGCCCATCAAACTCATGTGATCAGCAAATTCTCCTCTTCTAACGAAATATTGGTTTCCCGTGAAGTTGGGGCGGTCGTAGACCATGAAGAATCCATACTCCACCCTGAAGGAGTTACATCTGCTCAGGTGGGAGGATATATTGTCACAGTCGCCATTGCTCTCATAGGAGCGACCCTGACAGTTCTTGTCCTCATAGAAGGTGATCTGTGAAAAAAAAGGCAAAGTTGTTGCAACATGAATTAACAAACCTTTACTCTAAACTATTGGACATTAAATAAATCAACTTGTGGAGCTTACCTTGCCCTTGCTCATGTCGGACATGGCACTTTTTTTGGGTGACATGCTGCTTTTCCTTCAGTTAATGCTGCACTGCTGTCCTATCTGATTTAACCCTTGTTTTTATACTTGACCATACCCTATAGCGTCAGTGGGCCCCCTTTGTTTAAATCCCTGACCTAGCAATATGTTATAGAGTTCTTTACTAACCTCTGGTGCTGTAGATTAATCACATGGGTGGTGCCTTCGAAGACTTAGAAATACATTGTTAAGCTCAAACAAAGTCTGTTTTCCTAAGCTATAACTTTGGTGTCTCTGATTGGGTGAAGGCAGAGGCATGAAATAATGTGAAAGTTTATATTTGCTGTAGTTCATTAGTGGTTGTTTATCGAAGTCAACAGTTGTAGATAATTCCTGTTTTGACAAACTATCTCACAAAAGGAAAGTTTGCAAGGAGCCTTAGATTTAAAGCTACAGTGTGTAATGATCTGATGTTCAATGAGTCTTGATTTCTTATTAAACTTTGTAATACCTTTCATTATATTGCCTTATTATATAACCTTGGTGCCTTAGCTTTGGTCTTGTCCAGATATTAATCTACAGCAACCAGTAATCAGAGACACAAGTTTAAATATTCCCAGCTTAAGTTACTAGGTATCAGATCTTCTGTTGTTTTGGCCTTACTTAAACTTGATTTATACTTGACATGGTCTGTGGAGCCAAATTATATCATTTACTGCTTCTACAACTCTGCACCGCGCACCTGGAAAAATTTGTAAGTATGCACCCTAATCCGCATGAACATTGGAGGGGATGAGCGAGCAATTGTTCCTTTATGGCAAGGGATCACAAATATGTTTAAACATCTAGAGATTCTGTGATTTAGCTCATACATATCACCACTAATCAACAGATTGTGGAAAAGCAACCTAAAGAGAGATGGCTCTTGGACTGCATGAAAAAGTTGTAAAAGGTTGTGTTTTGTACTTTCTTGTGTGGTTAGTATGGTGTTGTCAGCTTGCAGCTTGTGCTGAACACATCACCCCCTGTAGCTGGTGTTCTGTCAGAGGAGCATCACAACGACTGCAGGATTTATATTCTATGCTGCCTTTCCCCATTATGGCCGGTTATCTGTCAGACCAGCATACCTATAGTCAATACGCATGTGCAAGACGTCCACTGGAAAAATGATCTAGAAATAAGTAAAAATTTCTTAAATTAAGTTTATTTCCCTTAATTTGAGTAGGTAAATGAGATAGTTTGCCAAAGGAATTAGTATTTTTACTCTTAAAATAAGACAATTAGATGATATGCACTTGAAATAAGACAATGCGATTGTGTTTTCTTATTTGAAGTGTAAATTGTCTTGTTCTATTGGCAAAATGTCTCTTTTACCTCCTAAATCCAAGAAAAAATGCACTTATTTTAAGAAAAAATGACTTAGCTAGATTTCGATTTTTTCCAGTGTCAGATTTGCGTTTATCCCATTAGTTTTGTACAAAAAAAACAATTTAAGGTCAGATCACCATACGCTTAAAAAAAACCCAAAAACTAAGCATTTAAATAGTTTTATAAATGGCTAAAGGGATACACACCCGTTCAGCTAATTTAAAGTGTATTTTTCGTACTAAACTAAAGGGATAAACTAAAGGGATTGACTAAAGGGAAAAACAGGTATTCACTATGGGCAGCAAAACATAATGTTATAAAGAAAAACATAATGGCCACAAAAATAACTTTCTTACTAAGTGGTAAAGAAAAACTATATAAGAAAAAAACTTGATCTGCCTCTCCAACCGGAACTGTTGCCAACATTGCAAGTTAAGATCTGAGTACCTAATTGAAGTCTTAAATTGGTTGAAAGCATGGCCGTGGGAAGTGGCAACCCAGTCTCATGGGAAAATGTACCCCCACTACGTTGGTCCACACTGCAAAACGTAGTGGAGGTACATTAATGGCCATTTTTTTGTGGTACTGTTACGTTTCTTCTGCCTATACGCTTTCTATTGTTTTACGTCCTAGTCACGTGACTTTCAAGATTCCAGCTGGGAGAAGAAAAAATATATAGATGGTCGACATTCGCTCATTTTTTTTGTGGAAAGATTAATAACTTGAGTTTGTTTTTGCATTAAAATGAGTTTTGATTACATTTCTAGTGAGAAATGTATAGTTTGTTGCCAGAATATTTACTCAGGGAATGTACATATTCACTTGCTTGTTCGTTTCTTGCAAAGATTTTTCAAGATAATGTGAAACTGAAACGTTTTGGTATAAACATGGCTGAGATTTCTCTAACTTTTAGTGGGAAAATCAATAATTTCAATCAGTTTCTGCATTTAAATGGGTTTTGATTACATTTATAGCGAGAAGTGTAGGGTTTATTTACATAATATTTACTTAGTGAACATACATAATCACCCGCTTGCTAGTCTTTGCTACGGTTTTTTGGATCTCATCAAGATTATGTGAAATTGCAACGTTTTGGCTGCTACCCATCGCCTAGCATTTAGCTGCCGCCCCGATTCAACATTGAATTCTTTGTGATTTAACTCCATCTGACGGATCAAACCCTCGCCACTGCGTGCGTTGCGTCTGAGGTTGATTTTCAGATCAATGCATTACGTCGTGGCATACGGGAGAAACTAATTAAACTAGTTAAAAAAAGGATCATGGGTTAAGATCGGATGTGTTTTATTTGGAAATCTACCGGACCCTTCGGTTTCTCTCATTAATATTTCTATTTAATACTGACTTTTGTACTTTATATAACCTTCTTCCTTTTTATCTTCATTCCACCTTTTTTTTGTGCCATTTTTCAATTTCTTTCCTCTTAATAAATGATTTTCCTTCCCCTTTCCCTAAAGGAATTGTAATTGTTATTTGTCTACTTTTCATTCCACCTAACTTTCCATTAATTAGCTTGAAAACAGCACTTTGTAGGCACCCAGTTTCTCTAACAATGGCCCTTTTTGGGTTACCCTCCATGCATTGGGTGTCAGTTCAGTGGCAGTTCCAGAACATTTTCTTAGGGTTGACCAGGCAGTACAATAATGTGCATGTGGCCAAAAAGTAATAGGGATCAAATTCGGTTCAGAGTCAAGCTATTGGGATCAGGTATCAGGGTTCAATTTGCATATTTTCTTAGCCAAAACAAGGATTTGTTGGGCTACTGTAATTTTGAATTGAAAAACGTCCTGAATGGGAAGTCTTCAAACTTGAAAAACAAAGTCCAAAGTTTTTTTTTTTTTTTTTTTTTTTTGGAATGATTATGACCTGGATGTCTAAGACTCTTCACCAGCTTATCAGGGAAATGAATGCCCACAATGTCTATATTATCCAAAAGAGAATAACAGAACAGACCTTCATGAGGCCCTTGTTAAAGCTATGCACATATTTATGCATCTATGCTCTTCAAATAACTTTCTGGTTCGACGCAACATTTACATTAAATGGGTTGAGAGGTTGTTCTTTACCAGTAAATACATAAAAGATTCCCAGATGACTGCCGATACAAACTCTCCCCTATAAAACCTAAAACTAATTCTTATAAGAGAGTAAAATCTGTATTAGTCTTCATTAAATGTAGCATATTGTTGTAAATAATCGATTGCTTTATTTTTGGTGTCAGCTTTTGGTCAATATGCTAACCTTAAAAGGTCAAAGTGGGAAAATGTACCCCCACTACGGGTAGTAGTGGGGTAGTAGTAGACAAATTAGCAATTAGAGGAGGCAATAACAATTACAATTCCTTTAGGGAAAGGGGAAGGAAAATCATTTATTAAGAGGAAAGAAATTGAAAAATGGCAAAAAAGGTGGAATGAAGATAAAAAAGGAAGAAGGTTATATAAAGTACAAAAGTCAGTATTAAATAGAAATATTAATGAGAGAAACCGAAGGGAAGAAATAATAATGATCAGATTAAGAGTAGGTCATACTTATTTAAATGACAATTTATACTTAATAGGGAGGAAAAATAATGATAAATGTGAAGGATGTGGAGAGATAGAAAATGTAGAACACGTATTGATGAACTGTAAAACATCTGGACCTGAAAGGAAGAAATTGAAAAGAGTTGAAAGGACAGGCCAAGAATGGAGTCTTAAAGGATTATTGGGAAATAAAGGAAATATAAAAGATATTTATAGATTAAGGAAAGCATTATTTATTTATCTTCAGAATACAAAATTAAAAAATAGAATTTAATAGATGTAAAACAATGTTGCTACACACTCATGAACAGTAGGTGGCGGTATGCACGCCCCTTCCCTAGAGCCCGGTGGGAGCGAAAACATTTTGAATGGAAATCAATGGGGAGAAATTAATAAACTTCTGGTCCCAGTCGCTCTCTGTCACTGATTCCAGATATGCTGGTTGTGTATTTAAATTGTTTTGTTTTTTTTTGAGTTCCTCTTTGGTCAAAATCTGGTCAAAATCCATCAATGAGATCGCACCAAACAGGAAGTTAAATGCACAAAGGATCCGGTAGATTTCCAAATAAAACACATCCGATCTTAACCCATGATCCTTTTTTTAACTAGTTTAATTAGTTTCTTCCGTATAGCACGACGTAATGCATTGATCTGAAAATCATCCTCAGACGCAACGCACGCAGTGGCGAGGGTTTGATCCGTCAGATGGAGTTAAATCACAAAGAATTCAATGTTGAATCGGGGCGGCAGCTAAATGCTAGGTGATGGGTAGCAGCCAAAACGTTGCAATTTCAAATAATCCTGACGAGATCCGAAAACCCGTAGCAAAAACTAGCAAGCGGGTGATTATGTATGTTCACTAAGTAAATATTATGTAAATAAACCCTACACTTCTCGCTATAAATGTAATCAAAACCCATTTAAATGCAGAAACTGATTGAAATTATTGATTTTCCCACTAAAAGTTAGAGAAATCTCAGCCATGTTTATACCAAAACGTTTCAGTTTCACATTATCTTGAAAAATCTTTGCAAGAAACGAACAAGCAAGGGATTATGTACATCCCCTGAGTAAATATTCTGGCAACAAACTATACATTTCTCACTAGAAATGTAATCAAAACTCATTTTAATGCAAAAACAAACTCAAGTTATTAATCTTTCCACAAAAACATGAGCGAATGTCGGCCATCTATATATATTTTTTTCTTCTCCCAGCTGGAATCTTGAAAGTCACGTTACTAGGACGTAAAAACAATAGAAAGCGTATAGGCAGAAGAAATGTAACAGTACCACAAAAAAATTGCCATTAATGTACCTCCACTACGTTTTGCAGTGTGGACCAACGTAGTGGGGGTACATTTTCCCATGAGACTGGGTTGGAAGTGGAGGTACTGAGGGTGCTGAAGCACCCCCTAGTGGCGAGAGAGAAATTTTAAATCTATAAATTGTGTATTTTATTAAAATTTATTCTTTATTTAGCAAACTAAATATCTATTTGCAAACTAAATATTTAGCTCTAAACTAAATATTTATGTAACAGAATAAGATTTTTATAAATGAATGAACGACATAGTGATAAAATGACATGGGAAAAAAATAAACTCCTTATTTTTCTCCTAAAACATGCTAAATAACCATAAATAATTGCTTAACTTTAAAAACGACAGCCCATAAAACTTCTGCAGAGAGTTTGCTGCAGTTTTAAATTGGTTAAAAAAGTTTAAATATCCAAAAAATGTCTTTACACTTCATAAATGTGCCCCACTTGTTGTTGATTATTCACAAAAAACTGCAATTTTATATCTTTATGTTTGAAACCTGGATTGTGAAAATAGGCCAAGCGGGCCCAATAAATTCGCAAGGCACTGTATATCTCTTGTAATTGTTATAGTTAAGATCCTGCTGTTGCTTAATGCTATACTGCCGTTCTGCTCCCTGTTTGTACAACTAACCATACCCTAAAGCAGTGATTTTCAACCAGTTTGCCATGATGTGGATATGATCTAATATTATCGGATTATCATAATATCATCGCAAGTCACAGAGATGGAGACATTTTTTACAAGGGAAAATGTAAATGCTGAACAGGGCCCTGGAGAAAAAAAAAGATGCTTAGCTCAAGGCAATACATTAAAAACTATCTTTCATGTGGATTTACAATCAGCGGGGATCTGACAGCAGCGCTGTGCTTGGTGTGTGGTGAGAAGCTATCCACTAGTAACATGGTGCCAAGCAAACTTAAACTCCATCTCCAAACAAAACAACCTTTTGTTCAAAACAAGCTGATGGACTATTTTGTATTTTGTTTGCTTACAAACAATCAATGAAAAACAAGCTACGTTTTTGAGGAAAACAGCAAAGGTAAACCAGAAAGCCCTCAAAGCTAGCTACATTGTTGCTGAACTCTTAGCTAAATAAAAAAAAAGACCAACACTGTGGCAGAAACATTAATACTGCGAATTTTTAGATCATTGTAAATTCAATTCAATTCAGTTTATTTATACAGCGCCAAGAGATACAAAAGGCAGCTGTAAAAGGCGGCCCCAACAGGAAACACACAGCCAGGCAGACGAACTCCGAGCCAGCTCCCGTGTCAGAGAATGAAGAGAGCACATCCAGTTAGTCACAGTCAGAGAAACAGGACTACACTGGAAAACCGGCCGATCTCCAACATCTACAAGCATTTAAAAGAGATGCTTGGCCCTGACGTGGCCAAACAGATAGCTACAGTGCCTCTCTCAGATAACACAATTGGCAGACATATTGATGACGTGTTTATGCTGGCTGTGGCTACTCTTGGCCAAAATATTTTTTTGGATGAGGAAGCCATTAGAAAAAGCTTCCTAATTTGCAAGGCACTGCCAGAAATATCAACAGGAGAGGAAATATTTCGGGTCACGTCAGAATATCTTGACAAAAGCGGGCTTACATGGGAAAACAGTACTGGTGACAGTCCAAGACAGTCTCATCAAAGGCTTTGTAAGGAGGGTCAAAGAAGGAAACCCAGATTTTTTGCACTGTGACGCCATTGTTGCAAATAACTTGCCAGCAGATCTACCTCCTTTGTATGATGGTGTTGTGCAAAAAGATAACATTGTGAAGACACAACCTTTCAGATGTTGCTTATTTGTGGCTTGGGAGGGGAAAATATATACAGTAATCTTTTTGCTCCACACTAAGTTTCGATGGCTTTCCCACTGCAAAGTGCTGGCCCATGTGTATGAGTTGCAAGTGGAATTTACAGTAGTAGCTATTCAAAATTACTCGAAGCTGATTGCAAGTAATGAGTGGTGTGCAAAGCTGGCATATCTGACTGATATATTTCATTATCGGAATGAAAACCTGCTATGAGGATTGATGAAATGAACGGGTTCTGTTTAAAGGTTGAGCTCTGTGCAATGTGGCAACCTTCAGATGTTCCCACTCACCGAGAAACTGCATGATTACAATACTGCTGCAATGTGCGATGGCACACATTTGACGAGTAGTCAATTTATTTCTCTTCAGCAAAGAATTCTTTGACTGGGTTAGGTACCCAAACAGCTCAGTCTCCATTGCTGGAAAGACATAAGATTAAAGGAGCAAAAGGAACTAATTGAACTGAAACAAATTGTGGTTTAAACCTAAACTTTGCTGATCTTCCTTTTGAAATTATTTGGTTATCTGTTGCCAAGGAGTTCCCAATTCTGGACAACAAAGATTATCGGACATTGCTCCCATTTTCAATCACAAATCTCCTCAAGCTTGACTGTGATAAAAGCTAAAAACAGACAGGGACAGAGAACTGCTGAGAAAGAGTTTTGTGCGTCTTTTCATCATTCCTGCCAGGATATGCCTTTTGTGTTCATTGACACAGACCCAGGTTTCACAATAAGTGAGCCTAAATACATTTAGAAACTGTAGCATTAACCTGAATTGGGCCAACCACCACCGGCCAAAGTGGATTTTCTAAATGTAAAAAATGTTCCACAGCTCAAAAAAGGTCGAAATTCACGGCCCTACAGAGTCAGTAGGCCCCTATTGTTAAAATCCATGTCCCAGCAACATGGTACAGAACCCTTCACCAATACATGTTGCTCTAGTGTAATCACATGACGGGGCCCTCAAAGACTTTGGTATTATATCCTTTGTGAAGCTAAAACAAAGCCATTTATCCTTAGTCTTAACTTTGGGCTTCCGGCTGTAGTAGAGGCAGTTAAATAGAAGAATGTGCATATCTACAGCTCCCGCTGTTCATAACTGATGGGTTTCCAAAGTCAGCAGTCTACTTGGGACACATGCCATGTTCAGAAATACTTTCAGAAGTGAAACTTTACCAAATATTTGAATACATCATGTGCATCTCTGAAGAGTTTAGGGGAAAAAAGGCTTCTCCCCACCCATAGCTGAGATGCATAATCCTTAAAATAAAATAATTATTAGGTTAATGCAGGATACATATAGAGACACAAACAACAACCAGGATTCACAGATTTAAACAAACAAAAAAGAATAGCTTAGGTAACACATTAGACTAACATGTATCTTACTGAGCTTGAGAAGGAAGCTGTGCTATGAATATACAAAGATAAGAAGCAAACTCCATGGAGAAAAAACCCAGATGGAATGCGATACCTTTCAATACCTTTTTGATAACTGTCAGTATTAATGTGGAAATAGCGTTTAATAGTACCTGCCCCTATACACATGTTTGCAGAAAGGCTGAAACAAACTAGCATCAGAACAACAGCATGTTTCAAGCACTTTTCTCCATCGCTTGCTTCTACAGCACCATACATTTTTACAGCAATGTATTAATTAGTCATCTAAATCTTTAACTTAGGCAAACCTGTAAAACAACCAGATTTCATACAAGACCGGGTTTCTGAGCTGAAAAAAGGTGATAACCATGCCTTCACAGCAAGGCACAGCTGAGCCTTTTCATATTACCAATCCTTTAAAACAGACTAATTTTTCAATAAGACACTAGATTGCAATGCTCACAATGTAAAAGAAACATTAGTGACAAATTGCATCTTATCTTGTTTTACCATCTTAAAAAAGACACACAGTATGAATTTAGTGACTTTCACACTTTGAAAAGTGTTACACATGAAGCTTAAAAGTGCAGATTGTTTACACCCTTTTTCTGCATTATGTGTGCTGATACAAACATAGGCTACAGCAGGGTTAGCCAGTGTAGGTCTTTGAGTGCCACTGTCCTGCAACTTTTCAATGCATCCCTTCTTCAACACACCTGAAACAAATGAATGATTAATGGCCAGACTGCTGTTAAGCTTATTGAAAAGCCAAGCAGGTAAAGAGCCTTTTGTTTAAGGTGGGAACTACTGGTAATAAGACCTGTCCTTCAGCTCTAGCCAAAGATTTCCTCTAGGACTTAGACCTAGACACAGATGGATTTCAAGGTCCATTGATTTTGATTGTCATGAACTATTTCTTAGTTGAAATGGCTGTATGTTTTTGGAAACTGTCAGGTCTATGCACCTAAAACATCATACATACAGGTGCTGGTCATAAAATTAGAATATCATGAAAAAGTAGATTGATTTCAGTAATTCCATTTAAAAAGTGAAACTTGTATATTATATTCATACATTACATACAAACTCATATATTTCAGATGTTTATTTTGTTTAATTTTGATGATTACAAATGACAACAAATGAAAATCTCAAATTCATCATATCAGAAAATTAGAATATTGTGAAAAGGTTCAAAATTGATGGCCCCTGGTGCCACACTCTAATCAGCTAATTAACTCATACCACCTGCAAAAGCCTTTAAATGGTCTTTCAGTCTAGTTCTATAGGCTACACAATCATGGGGAAGACTGCTGACTTGACAGTTGTCCAAAAGACGACCATCAACACCTTGCACAAGGAGGGCAAGACACAAAAGGTCATCGCTAAAGAGGCTGGCTGTTCACAGAGCTCAGTGTCCAAGCACATTAATAGAGAGGCGAAGGGAAGGAAAAGATGTGGTCGAAAAAAGTGTACAAGCAAGAGAGATAACCGCACCCTGGAGAGGATTGTGAAACAAAACCCCTTCAAAAATGTGGGGGAGATTCACAAAGAGTGGACTGCAGCTGGAGTGAGTGCTTCAAGAACCACCACACACAGACGTATGAAAGACATGGGTTTCTGCTGTCGCATTCCTTGTGTCAAGCCACTCTTGAACCACAGACAGCGTCAGAAGCGTCTTGCCTGGGCTAAAGAGAAACAGGACTGGACTGCTGGTGAGTGGTCCAAAGTCATGTTCTCTGATGAAAGTAAATTTTGCATTTCCTTTGGAAATCAAGGTCCCAGAGTCTGGAGGAAAAGAAGAGAGGCACTTCATCCACGTTGCTTGAAGTCCAGTGTAAAGTTTCCACAGTCAGTGATGGTTTGGGGTGCCATGTCATCTGCTGGTGTTGGTCCATTGTGTTTTCTGAGGTCCAGGGTCAACGCAGCCACATACCAGGAAGTTTTAGAGCACTTCATGCTTCCTGCAGCTGACCAACTTTTTGGAGATGCAGATTTCATTTTCCAACAGGACTTGGCACCTGCACACAGTGCCAAAGCTACCAGTACCTGGTTGAAGGACCATGGTATCCCTGTTCTTAATTGGCCAGCAAACTCTCCTGACCTTAACCCCATAGAAAATCTATGGGGTATTGTGAAGAAGAAGATGCAATACACCAGACCCAACAATTCAGAAGAGCTAAAAGCCACTATTAGAGCAACCTGGGCTATCATAACACCTGAGCAGTGCCACAGACTGATCGACTCCATGCCACGCCGCATTGCTGCAGTAATACAGGCCAAAGGAGGCCCAACTAAATACTGAGTGCTGTACATGCTCATACTTTTCATGTTCATACTTTTCAGTTGGCCAACATTTCTATAAATCCTTTGTTTTTATTGGTCTTCAGTAATATTCTAATTTTCTGATATGATGAATTTGAGATTTTCATTTGTTGTCATTTGTAATCATCAAAATTAAACAAAATAAACATCTGAAATATATGAGTTTGTATGTAATGTATGAATATAATATACAAGTTTCACTTTTTAAATGGAATTACTGAAATCAATCTACTTTTTCATGATATTCTAATTTTATGACCAGCACCTGTACATACACGGAAAGAAAGAATTAATTTAGTTTTACTCGCGAGGAGAGTATGAAGAGACTGCAGAGTTTACAAATCTCAACGCAATCTGCAGTCCCAGGGTTCTCCTCGCTATTTATGGGAAATGAGGGGTCCCTGGTTACAACAGATGAGACTACTCTAGAGATAAGAAACAACATGAAAAATTTAGACTTGCAGTCTCAGTAAAAAACCTATAAATTTCAGGGTTCAGTCAAAGTTTAAGCTGTTGAAGCTGTTCACCAAAGTTCAGCAGGTCAAGTGCTGCCCGTAGATCAACCACAACCTCCCCAAAAGCAAATCTACAAATCACAGTATGCACTCACCGGCCACTTTATTAGGTACACCTGTCCAACTGCTCGTTAACACTTAATTTCTAAGCAGCCAATCACATGGCGGCAACTCAGTGCATTTAGGCATGTAGACATGGTCAAGACAATCTCCTGCAGTTCAAACCGAGCATCAGTATGGGGAAGAAAGGTGATTTGAGTGACTTTGAACGTGGCATGATTGTTGGTGCCAGAAGGGCTGGTCTGAGTATTTCAGAAACTGCTGATCTACTGGGATTTTCACGCACAACCATCTCTAGGGTTTACAGAGAATGGTCCGAAAAAGAAAAAACATCCAGTGAGCGGCAGTTCTGTGGGCGGAAATGCCTTGTTGATTCCAGAGGTCAGAGGAGAATGGCCAGACTGGTTCGAGCTAATAGAAGGGCAACAGTGACTCAAATAACCACCCGGATGGTAGGGTCAGAATTTGGCGTCTACAACATGAAAGCATGGATCCATCCTGCCTTGTATCAACGGTTCAGGCTGGTGGTGGTGGTGTCATGGTGTGGGGAATATTTTCTTGGCACTCTTTGGGTCCCTTGGTACCAATTGAGCATCGTTGCAACGCCACAGCCTACCTGAGTATTGTTGCTGACCATGTCCATCCCTTTATGACCACAATGTACCCAACTTCTGATGGCTACTTTCAGCAGGATAATGCGCCATGTCATAAAGCTGGAATCATCTCAGACTGGTTTCTTGAACATGACAATGAGTTCACTGTACTCAAATGGCCTCCACAGTCACCAGATCTCAATCCAATAGAGCATCTTTGGGATGTGGTGGAACGGGAGATTCGCATCATGGATGTGCAGCCGACAAATCTGCGGCAACTGTGTGATGCCATCATGTCAATATGGACCAAACTCCCTGAGGAATGCTTCCAGCACCTTGTTGAATCTATGCCACGAAGAATTGAGGCAGTTCTGAAGGCAAAAGAGGGTCCAACCCGTTACCGTGCATGGGGTACCTAATAAAGTGGCCGGTGAGTGTACTTCAGAAAAGATGGCTATAAACACATGCACATAGCACACAGCTTTATGCATGATAACACTACACAAATACATTTATATGTAATTATTCTAACAGAAATGCATATTACAATTATGAAAATTTGGATGACAATCCATTTAACAGTGCATTGGTCTATTCCACACGACTTCATGTAAATGTCTTAGTTTAGAAAAGTTAATATAGGAATGAAATCTAAAAATTCCCTTGGGCTTTTCAGCAGGACCCCACCATTGATCCTCCACCATCTTGTGTTGAGGCCAATTGGTCTTTGTCCAGCACAAAAGTAGGCATAATGATTTAGTCCCACTTTCAGTAAATATAATAGTTTTATATGTTTGTTATATTCTTTGTGATAGTTTCTTTATTAAAAGACAGAGACACTTGCTTAGTTTGTGTTTACTTTAAATTTTATTTAGTTTTTTGTTTCAAAGATTTTACATCATATCCGTGATCCTCCTCATGCTCCTGAACCTCATGCCTCCGTATCCCATCTCCCTGAAGCTCCTGTACTCTCCGGGCCTCAGATACATCATCCTGCCTCTGAAGTAGGGCTGCTCGTACATCATCCAGTAACCATCCATCACGTGGCAGGACATGCAGTCAGACATGTGGTAGCGATCCATGATGTCGTCACAGTCATCCATCATCTCGTACATCTGACCACCGAAGTTCTCCCTCTCATAGATCCTCATCCTGTAGGCTCCACTATACTGTTTGGAAGGAAACAATCAGTACAATATAGAATGACTTGACAGGTATGATATTCATTATCAAAGGTTTTTCTTTAGACCTACCAAGGGGATTTGACAGCAAGACCTAATCCCACCACTCAATCCCATCGTACTCATGTGGTCGCCAAATTCTCCCCTTCTGACGAAATACTGGTTTCCAGTGAAGTTGGGGCGGTCGTAGACCATGAAGAATCCATACTCAACCCTGAAAGAGTTGCACCGGCTCAAGAAAGAAGACAGGTTGTTACAGTCGGCACTACTCTCATAGGAGCGACCCTGAAAGTTCTTGTCCTCGTAGAAGATGATCTAAACAGAGGCAAAGTTATTACAACATGAAACATTTACTCTAACATATCTAAAACTAATTACATTTATATTAGTAAATATCCTAAAGCTTACCTTGCCCTTGCTCATGTCAGACATCGACATTTTTCTGGTTGAGATGTTTCCCCCTCTTCAGTTGTAGCTGCACTGCTGTCCTTTGTGATTTAACCCTTGTTTTTATACCTGACCATACCCTGTGGAGTCACTGGGCCCCCATTGTTTAAATCCCTGACCTAGCAACATGTTATAGAGTTCTTTACCAACCTTTGGTGGTGAAGTGCAATCACATGAATGGCCCCTTGAAGACTTTTAAAAACACATGGTTTGTCAAGCCTAAGCAAAGTCTGTTTCACTAGTTCATATTATACAAAGTTCACATTATAAACATTTTTTAACAGTCGTATATTTCCTGACACCTGTTTAAGAGTTTCACAAATGAAAAAACAACAACAAAACATTTGACCTCCATCATGGCTTTCCTCCAAATCTTAGCTAATGTGTGCTCATAATTGTTGAAAATCATTCCCCTTATGATGTCATGAGGGGAAATAGCTGTACAAAGCTGTAGCAGCCCATCAGTCAATCTGCAACCTTCCTCTAAAGCTCATAGAATGGAATACAATTTTTTGATTTCATAATGGAGAAATTTACTTGTGACATCGACTCCTATACACACACACAAAAAAAAAAACAGAAGGTGCACAAAGGAGGAAAAGGTGCAAGAAGTATATATACAGTAGTGCATTCAGATATATACAGTGGATGGTAAAAAAATAAAGGAGAGTTTAAAAGGTATACTATGCAACTGATTTTCCCCACAGAGGGCGAAAGTAAAAATGCACTGTTGTAAATATGCTCAGCTGTTCTCCTGGTTTCTCAGTCAAACCAGGCGCGGTTGTTTTGAGCTTAACAGACAGGCGAACGCAACGAATCACCATGTCTTGCGGTAAGTGACTATTTTCTTCCAATTTTCGAGTCTGAAAATTTAGCATGTTTTCATACATTATTTGTTACGCATGTGTCTAAATAACAAAGACTGTAGTTAGCCAAGTTCTCGCCTTAAAGCAAGACCGACTCTCGCGATGCACGAGAGTTCCGAGGCTGTGGGTGCGGCGCCGAGGGCTCCTGCAGTTGCAAGTACGGTATTTCCCCTACAGACCACCAGGGCGGTCAAGAAAACCTTTGTTCGACCTGAAATGACTCCTTTAATCATCCAAAACGTTATGGAACACATTAATTAACTGAAAAATGTTGCATAGTATGC
Organism: Cyprinodon tularosa; assembly: GCF_016077235.1. Classification (NCBI taxonomy): domain Eukaryota; kingdom Metazoa; phylum Chordata; class Actinopteri; order Cyprinodontiformes; family Cyprinodontidae; genus Cyprinodon; species Cyprinodon tularosa. The sequence goes on from NW_024038102.1 coordinate 89,728, forward strand.
CTTTAAGGCAGGGGTGGGCAATTCCATTTCCTGGGGGCCGGTATCCTGCAACTTTTAGATCCATCCTTGCTCCACACACCTGAATTAAATGGCTCAGTTACCTCCTTAGTATGCAGTCACTTCCTCCAGAGTTCTCTCAATCATCTAATTATTTGATTCAGGTGTGCTGAACCAAAGACACATCTAGAAGTTGCAGGATAGCGGCCCTCAGGAACTGGAATTGCCCACCCCTGCTTTAAGGTGACATATTTATGGTATCTTGTGTACAGTAAAGTGGTGGCAGGTTACCTTGCCACTGTCATTATGAGGGCTGACTGGTTGTCATGGCTGTCGGTTGTAGGGATGCAGCCTTAGAGGGAGTGGGGTGTAGCAAACCAAAACGAATCATTTAGAAGAAGGCTAAATTAGGAGATTTCTGCTAATTGCCATCTGCCTAATCTAAGAGTAATTTTCCTCATCAAATGGCAAAAACTTGCTCTTGAGGACTCATTGCTAATATTTTTATCATAAAAAGTGGAATAATATAACATATTTTAGAAAAGGTCTTAATAAACTCTTTGTAAATGTCATGTTGGGATTTAGGGACCTAACCCACATGCAGAACACACTCAGACACGGAGGAAAAGTTTAACAGTTTATTGAAAACAGAATGATTAATAAAGACTGATTTGGGGACTAGTACAGGACTGGTCACGACAGGGTTCTCTGCAGAGAGGGACAGTTCGGTTAGCTGGGTTTCAGGTTTGGTTGTTTGAAGGATAATGCAGGTCTGTACCTGTTCAGTAGTTGACTCAGCGGTAGAGGGAGGGAACCAGGAGGGTCCAGAGGCAGATGGTGAGCAGAGGGCTCGGCAGCGGCAGGGCTTGACTTCAGACTTCTCGGTGTTCAGATCAGAGGTTATCTCCAGTTCTCTTCTTGAGAGCCGGCAGGCAGGTTTAGACAGCTTGATCATCCAAGGATCTCTTGAGATCAGACAGGTAACGCAGAAGAGAAACTCTTCCAGAGTTTCAGGGTTCAGTTCAGATCTTCCTAGGAAGCAGAGAGGACAAAACTGGTTAGGTTCAGGTATCAGGGAGTCAGAGAATCAGACAGGTTGGTTGGCTCAGGCTTGCTAACCGTAACTGGCTTAACACTCTGGCACTGAAGTGTTGTCCAGCCGCTGCTTAAATGCTGGTCTCTTGATGTGCCAATGAGCCGCAGGTGTGGTCGTCAGCTTCAGCTCCAGACCTCCAGATCCCAACAGTAAAGCTGTTAAAATCCTTTCTCTACCATCCCCACCATCAGATTGACATGTTTGGAGTTGACTTTCTGACCCTCATGCAGAATCAACTCAGTTAAAATATGAAAAATGCTTTATTTACAAGAAAGAAACGCAACAGACAATTCTTGATCATTCAGGAGTGTGGAGGAAATTTGTGAACGACGTGGTCTGGAATGAGAGTGGTCTTAATGGTAGCAAGAAACTCTTGATCAGGAATTTATAAAATAGAGCTTGCATCTAAATGGCTATGAGTAAGGGTGAAGCGAAGATAGCCAGGTTCCCGTGCGGGGAAATGTTGATGATTATTCCTCTAATAGTGCAAGGTGGATGGAAATACAGAGAATGTAGAGTCTGATGGAGCAGGACAGGAAATGATGAATGGCGGAGCGGACGGGCAGGTAAACCCACAGGAGGTGGATCAGTGGAACTGATTACTCTTGAAATCCAACGAGAGAAAAAAACAGTAAATGTTAATCATCCAGTTGTGAGTGAAGACTCTGCTACACTTAAGAAACACATGAATAAAAATGAAGCTATTTATTGTATCCTTTGAAGGAGATCTGCCCCTTCAAAGGCCACAAGGCTGCTTTCTACATGTGTGCCTACAGCGATTGCATTGATTCGAAGAGAAGAATGTCTGTCAGCGTTGGCCTATTAAATTGACAGTGTTTTACTGTATGGAGTTGCCAAAAAAGCAATATTTAAAAGTCTTTAAAATCTGGAAATCACATTCTCACATACTGAAGGTACATGTGATGTTGGCAAACAAAAGCATTTAGCTAGTACTTGTGGGGCTGAACTTCTGCTGCTAAAAGAAAAAAAATAGGTTTATTGAAGCACTGCAAATGAATTTTTTATCTGTAGATGCAGTTGGAGCCATCTCAACATGTGTTACTCTGAACTTCAGGGTGGGAGAGAAAGCATTGTGTCTCTCAATCAGGTAAATCATTTTTTTAATTTTTTTATTTACATAATTTCTAGTGCAGTAACTGTTTTTGTCCAGTTTATTTCCATAGATGCAAACCCAGGGATATCACCACCACACAGGAAACCATCAAAATCCTTAATGCTACGTTCACACCGGACGCAGCAGGGGCAGCAGAAGCAGCGAGTTTACATGCAAAGTCAATGGTTGACGTGCGTCAAGGCGCAGCAAAAGGTCCCGCAGCGCGTTTTGAGAAGCAGGCGCAGCGTCGGGCGCGTTTAAGCATCTGACGCGTGTGACGCGCTGCAAACGCGCTGCTGCTCGAGATGGAAAAATTGAACTTTTGCTGCTCGACGCGCCGCATCAACCAATCAGAGAATCTGATCTGGGAGCTGGCCGTGAGACAGACACATCGCTGATGACACAGAGCGCTGTGATCACTCCTCTGAAACAGTTTATTAACGCCTAAATTAACTTAAAATGCAGAAATCTGCCAGCAGAATATGTTCGCTTTTATTATCCTGGTGCCTGCAGTTTGGATTATTTAGATGAAAAACACCTACCAGCCGCTGCGGTGAACCGCGAGGAGGCGACCCGGACAGAGGCTGCTGTTGAATGGGATTCCTACTGACAGCGCTCTGCTGGTATGTGGGGGTCTGAGCGGCTCCGACAGAAATAATATTAGAAGGCAGGATGGTAATCTGGATGAACTGACTGCAATGATTAAGTTTTCAGGTGGATTTTCTCACTTAAAATATATTAAAACTACTTTATTCCCACTGATCACAGCAAATATAGCTGCAAGGCAGAGAAAGGATAGAGTAGCTCCGCCCAACACGCGTCAGACACACTTTTGCACCGCGCAGCCAGAGCAGCAAAGCTGCTTCAGCCGCGCGTCAGAACTAACTGGTACAAGCAGCAAAAATGAAGCAGCAGACGCGATTTTGCTGCTCTGGCTGCGTATGGTGTGAACATCGTATAAAGTTCAAATATTTCATATATACTGCAAGATGAGAGCTTTGATTTACCCTACTTTTCCAAACCACTGACAAAATTGAAGATCTGGGAGTCGCTACACTGCCCAACATTATACCATCTAAATCACCAACATAATTCCATTATGTTTGACATTTTTCATACACACCCACCATCAGTCACTTGCTCAGAAGAACATATTACTTCATTGGATTTACCATAATTGCAGTCAATGACAGAGACCCAATATACCCCATAACAACTTCTTACTGAGGAACTAATCATTACTTAAGTACTACCTGACTCTTTTACACTATTTATGTGTACCCTTATGTATGTGTTTCATCATCATCTTCATCATCATCAACCTCAACTTTATTTATAAAGCACTTTAACAACAGTCAACGCAGAAACAAAGTACTGCACATCAAAAATTTCCATGTAACTAGGCAGTAGTCCCATAATAGGTCTGGGATAGGTGTTCCCCAGGAAGTATTGGTTAACTACGCATTAATTAATATAATTAATAATAATAATAATAATACAGTGGGGCAAAAAAGTATCTAGTCAGCCACCAATAGTGCAAGTTCTCCCACTCAAAAAGATGAGAGAGGCCGGTAATTTGGTCAATAACAAAAGTTCATCTCAATACTTTGTTATATACCCTTTGTTGGCAATGACAGAGATCAAACGTTTTCTGTAAGTCTTCACAAGGTTTTCACACACTGTTGCTGGTATTTTGGCCCATTCCTCCATGCAGATCTCCTCTAGAGCAGTGATGTTCTGGGGCTGTCGCTGGGCAACACAGACTTTCAACTCCCTCCAAAGATTTTCTATGGGGTTGAGATCTGGAGACTGGCTAGGCCACTCCAGGAACTTGAAATGCTTCTTACGAAGCCACTCCTTCGTTACCCGGGCGATGTGTTTGGGATCATTGTCATGCTGAAAGACCCAGCCACGTTTCATCTTCAATGCCCTTGCTGATGGAAGGAGGTTTTCACTCAAAATTTGACGATACATGGCCCCATTCATTCTTTCCTTCACACGGATCAGTCGTCCTGGTCCCTTAGCAGAAAAACAGCCCCAAAGCATGATGTTTCCACCCCCATGCTTCACTGTAGGTATGGTGTTCTTTGGATGCAACTCAGCATTCTCTCTCCTCCAAACACCACGAGTAGAGTTTTTACCAAAAAGCTCTATTTTGGTTTCATCTGACCATATGATATTCTCCCAGTCATCGTCTGGATCATCCAAATGCTCTCTAGCAAACTTGAGACGGGCCTTGACATGTACTGGCTTAAGCAGGGGGACACGTCTGGCACTGCAGGATTTGAGTCCCTGGCGGCGTAGTGTGTTACTGATGGTAGCCTTTGTTACTTTGGTCCCAGCTCTCTGCAGGTCATTCACTAGGTCCCCCCGTGTGGTTCTGGGATTTTTACTCACAGTTCTTGTGATCATTTTGACCCCACGGGGTGAGATCTTGCGTGGAGCCCCAGATCGAGGAAGATTATCAGTGGTCTTGTATGTTTTCCATTTTCTAATAATTGATCCCACAGTTGATTTCTTCACACCAAGCTGTTTACCTATTGCAGATTCAGACTTCCCAGCCTGGTGCAGGTCTATAATTTTGTTTCGGGTGTCCTTTGACAGCTCTCTAGTTTTGGCCATGGTGGAGTTTAGAGTGTGACTGTTTGAGGTTGTGGACAGGTGTCTTTTATACTGATACCGGGTTCAAACAGGTGCCATTAATGAAGGTAAAGAGTGGAGGACAGAGGAGCCTCTTACAGAAGAAGTTACAGGTCTGTGAGAGCCAGAAATCTTGCTTGTTTGTAACTGACCAAATACTTATTTCCACCATATTTTGCAAATAAATTCTTTAAAAATCAGACAATGTGATTTTCTGGATTTTTTTTTCTCATTTTGTCTCTCATAGGTTTATCTATGATGAAAATTACCGGCCTCTCTCATCTTTTTGAGTGGGAGAACTTGCACTATTGGTGGCTGACTAAGTACTTTTTTGCCCCCCTGTATATTAATTTTTTTAATTGATATTTTGATTATAGCTACTTCAAAAGCCTATGTTTAATATTCCTTTATTGATCTAATAATCTAATTTGGTGCAGGAAATGAGGTGGAATACTTTCATGAGTAAACTGGCTGGAACTGGATGTCTAAGGCTTAGATGAAGATAATAATCTCAAAAGAGTCCAAACACATTTGAGATATTTACCACTTATGTTACTTAACTTTCTAGGCATGAATCAAACATACTTAGAGTTATCCCAAGTATCTTATTTTTAATAGAATTAGTCTTATTTATAAAGAATCCCATAAACTGATTACCGCTAAGAGCTGGTAGAATTGACGGTTCAACAGACTTCTGGCTCTGTGGAAGCTCGCCAGCTATTTTAAAAAGACATCTAGGGTTATTCCTATTTTCTTCTATTAATGAGACATAATACACAGCTTTTGTATATTAATAAGGATTCCTGTAGAGTGGGGACATTTTTTCTTCAGTTTACTGGCATTATGCTTCAAATTTCTCAGCTTTAATTTAAACCAGGGAGCTAGCTTTCTATCAAAAAAGTTCTTATTTTTAAAAAGGGGCTACACTGTATGAAGTGAGCTTGCCCAAAGTCATTTCTGGAGACTTTAGAAGATTCTTTACTACAGCACAGCTAATTCTTGTTATTGTATTATGTAACATCCAGGTTAAAACCTTAAGTACAGCCATCCTTTAGAAATTCCTAGTCTAAAGCAAAGTACAGAGAGGAGGTACCGCTTCAACAAAATCATCAATTTGTGGAGGAGAATAAATTGAATGGCTGCCCTCTGTAGTATTGTTACAGATAAAGGGGAATAAAAAAAAAGGGTCAAGATTTTTCAATTGTAATCATGTATTTTCTCATACTGATCTGCTCAGGTGAAACATTCTTTTTGGGGAGGAGAACTAGCTTAAATTATGAAAAGGTTACTAGAAAACCATCAGATGAGTTGAGGAGTTGACAAAAAAAAACATAGGTCAGTACAAGGTCCAAAGTATGAAGATGAGAATGCATGGGGCTGTGGACATTTTAAACAAAGCAAATCTAGTCCAAGATAGCACTAAATGCTGCGTTTAAGCGATCATCTTCTACGTTGGCATGAATGTTGAAATTCTTATCTGATTTTATACCAAATCGGATAGGAAGTCTAAAAATTAAGAATAAGAACATTTAAGAGTTAGGGCCAGGTGAATGATACAAAGATGAAACAGAAGAGGTTTTGGTGGTGTAGACTTAATTCCGAATGGACCCGGATGACTGAGAACCTTCACCAGCATGTAGAATTAATGTTTGTTAATGTTGTGTTGTGCAATTCCTTCTCATTCAGAATTTCTGGGCATGCCAACATTCAAATAGCTAAACAGAGTTGCCTCATTTATGCTACATAATTATTTTGCTGCAGCAGGATTTCTGTAAGAACAAAGTAAATACATCTGATTATCACAAATTAGGCAAATAATTAATGAACTCTTTGAAGAGAGAGATATTGTGTTTATTAAACCAGATTTAATTGTTTGAACTTTTCCTCAACTGGAATCATGTTAATTTTCCTTTAGGAATATCGCCATGGGCAAAATGCTAGCTGTGTTTACATGTGCAAAATTTACATAGACACTGAATCATGACGTGTCTATACATTTGTCAAATTGTTGATCAGATTAAATAATTTAAGCATACGTGGAACTGTCTAATTTTCAAGAGACCCTTTCTGGAGAATCTGAGTTTTTTGTAACCACATCTGTGCTTTTCCGCTCATCCTCAACTTTAACTACTCTTTGAGCCTGCTCCTTACATTTCTGTTCTTAGGCTCTTCATGTATGTCATATAATGTGCTTTTCATTTCACTATGGACTTTCGTTGCATCATGTTTCTATTTTTTTTATGGTCGTTTTAATTCGGTTTAGGGCTCAGCTGTACCTTATGCTAATTGCTACTGCGGTAGAGGTCAGAATGGCATGTCCATCCACACATTACATTTGGAGCCGCCTCCTCCACCAAAGAGGACCAGCAGCCAGTGAGTTAAGGTTAGTAAAGAGAAAAATGTCATGCGGGTGTTGCACATATGCGTAGAGGAGATTATTTAATCCAAATATCCAAATGGATGTGTACATGGATGCCAATCGGAATGACGCCAATCATAAAAAATATTCTTTCTGATCAGACCAAATCAGATCACAATTATTTCTTTATGTGTATCACAGCCTTATTCATTTTTATATAATCTGATATCAGTTAATAATTTCAGGACAAAGACACATACTTAGTTATTGACACATGCTTTATTTGTTTCTTTTTTTTTAAACATGTTTAGATCATGTCCATGATCCTTCTCATGCTCCTGAACCTCATGCCTCTATATCCCATCTCCCTGAAGCTCCTGTACTGTCCAGGCCTCATGTACATCATCCTTCCTCTGAAGTAGGGCTGCTCGTACATCATCCAGTGACCGTCCATCACGTGGCAGGACATGCAGTCGGACATGCGGTAGCGATCCATGATGTCTTCACAGTCATCCATCATCTCATACATCTGACCACCGAAGTTCTCCCTCTCATAGATCCTCATTCTGTAGGACCCCCTGTACTGTTTGGGGGGAGAAAAAACAATTAATGTAACATTTCAGAGCTAGACAAGTATATTCAAAGCTTTGTCTTTAGACCTACCAGGGGGATTTGACAGCAAGACCTAATTCCACCACTCATGCCCATCATGCTCATATGGTCACCAAATTCTCCCCTTCTGACGAAATACTGGTTTCCCATGAAGTTGGGACGGTCGTAGATCATAAAGAATCCATACTCAACCCTGAAGGAGTGGCACCTGCTTAGGTAGGAGGAAAGGTCGGCACAGTCACCACTGCTCTCATAAGAACGACCCTGAAAGTTCTTGTCCTCATAGAAGATGATCTGTTAAACAAGAGACATAGATGTTGCAACACGAAAAGTCATACTTGTATGCTTTAATGACGCCCTTCATGTGTGAAATTGGAGCTTACCCTGCCCCTGCTCATGTCAGACATCGCCATGGTTGTTGGTGATATGCTACCCTTCCTTAATGCTGCTGCTCTCCTACGTTGTTTAACCCTTGTTTTTATACCTGATCATAGCCAACAAAGTCAGAGGGCCCCCATTGTTTAAATCCCTGACCAAGCAACATGATAAAGAGCCCTTTACCCACATGTATGTGCTGCAGTGTCACACATGACCGGGTCCTTGAAGACTAGAAATACATCCTTTGTCAACTTAAACAAAACCTGTTTTCACCAGTCCTAACATTGGCCTCCCGGTTAAAGTGAACGCTGTTAAAAAGAAGAATTTGTACATTTATGGCAGATAAATTTCCAAAGTCAGCAGTCTGCTAGGAATATGTAGCCTCGTGAGACCATCCTGATCTCGCGAGCTTTCAAGGTTTCACTCGCTAATCAGTCTGGAGACTCTCCGTTAAAGAAAATTTGGAGCCGTTCACCAAACGAACGTCCAATCAGCGTTGGCTTTGAGGCGGGTTGAGGTGTGACACAACGAGAAGCGCGACAGTTCAGTCTAAAGAATATGGCGGCTTCAGCCGATGAAACTAGCGTTAGCATGGCTATCGAGCAAGTTTTATCGAGAGTATTTCTTCACTGAAATAAGAGCAAAACACTGCTCTGGAGGCTTTTCTCAGAGGAAAAGATGTTTTTGCTCTTCTCCCGACTATTTGGCCCGTCTATCACCAACATTGGCCAATCAGCTAACCAGTATTTTCGCCCCTTCCCAAAATTACTTCAACGGAAGGTTTCCAGATGGATATGCGGAGCAAATCCATCTGGCGGAGTCAGGTTAAGGAATATGACCATGGTCATGACAATTCTTAATAAGTCTAACCCCACTTTTCTCCTCAACACAAAATACCAAGCTTGCATCTCAAGTCTCAACAATACAGGTTTCTAATGAAAGAAAAACCCACAAGATACATGGAAATAAGTTGAATCTGAAAAAAGTAATAATACATAAAAAACTCAAGAACACAACAAAAAAATAAAGGCACACATCCCTTTTATACCATGCTTCTACAAATTTAAAGGAATGCAATAACAAAAAAGAAACTGTCCAGAACAAAAATTATGATACCTTAACTGAATATTTTATTGCACAACCTTATTGCAAATGATTCCTGTAGCTGTCAATGAGACCCCTACACCTCTCAGCAGGTGTTTTGGCCCACTCCTCATTGGTAAACGGCTCTAGTTGGATGGACAACTGGATTTGGGTCAGGGCTCAGAGAAGGTAAAGTAAGGCCATTCAAGTTTTTATATAACACAATTCCGTACAAAGACAATTCGAAGTGCTTTACATGTATTAAGCAGTATATTAGAAGGGTAATAAAAGCAGAAGAAAGCAATTAAAGCTAATGAGATTAATAGGTAAAAGATCGAATGCACAATCTTCAATTCAATTCAGTTTTTTTATATAGCACAAATTTACAACACATGTCATCCAGGCACTTTACAGTTCACCAGATCATCCAGGTAAATTGATTGAAAGTTTTATTATCTAAGGAAAACCAGTTGATTGCATCGACTCATTGACAAGAGTGCAATCCACTAAGCATGCTTGTAGCGACAGTTGAGAGAGGAAAAACTCCCTTTTAACAGGAGGAAACCTCCAGCAGAACCAGGCTCAGTGTGAGCGGCCATCTGCTGAGGCCGACTGGGGTTCAAGGAGACAGAAGCAGAGATAAAAAAGGCAACTGTAAAAGGCGGCCCCGTCCAGGAAACACAGCCAGGCAGACGAGGTCTGAGCCAACTCAATCTTAAACTAATCACATGTCAGACAAATGAATATTTAACTTGGACTTAAAGGAACTTCAACTATCAGAACTTTATTAGTCATCTGGAATTTTATTCCAGATAGGAGGTGCATAGGAATTAAATTCTGTTTCTCTATGTTTGGTTGTAGCTCTGGGTGTACAAGGTAGGCTTGAAATTGACGACCTGAGTGGTGTTGGTGTTGATACGCTGACAACAAATTTGTTATGTATTTAGGTCCATTGAGTGATTTATACTAACTTTTAAAGTATATTCTACACACAGGCAGTGTAATTCAATTCAGTTCAGTTTATATAATGCCAATTCACATCACATGTCATCTCAAGGCACTTTACAGAGACAATGGAACCAGATGATATAGTCAGTTTGGAAATTCAGAACTGGTCTGATGTGTTATATATTTTTAGTTCTAGTGAGTCATGAGAATAGGAGAATCAGTTGCAGCTGTATCATGGACTTTTTAGGCCAACTTATGACGAATTGTTGCAGTGATCCTTTCTGCTAAAGACAAATACATAATGTCAGGCTCAGAAAAGTACGACACAGTATTTAATCATTTATTTTTCTAATAGTGATTTCTCTAATAGTCTAATAGTTAGGATCGGGCAAACAGATCAGAATGGGGACAGGCAGGCTCAGAGGTCCAGAGGCAGAACAGGTCAGGATGAGGCAATCAGTAATACAGGTATGCTAGAGAATTATCAACACAGGCTTGAATAATCTGGCACTGATGACTGGTTGGAAGGCTGGTTAAATAGTGAGCTGAAGCAGGTGGATCAGATGAGTGGAAAGGAGAACTGGGTGGAGATGAAATGAATAATCAGACCAGACATTAGCTCCAAGATCATGACGAAATGACAGAGATTTTCTACCTCTTGCTTGGACATTAGTCCTTTAACCCAAAAAATGTTCTTCATGTGATAAAAGGCTGACGTAGTAACTGCTCTTATGTGTCTCTGACGGTTCAGGTCAGAGTCCATCATCACACAAAGATTTCAGCCATAATCAGCAGTAGCTGAAGCTGTGAGCTAATTCTGAATCTCTCCTCCTTTGGTCTGAAGTTTATTACTTCAGTTTGGTTACCATTCAGTTGAAGAAAATTATGGCGCATCCACATATTCATCTGCTCTATGACAGACACTACTGACACATAAAAGTCCCAGTTCTTCAAGGAAGATTTAAACCAGTAAAGCGCTATATCAGAGAGACAGACCAGATGCTCTAATAAAATCAATTGATTAAAAACACAATCGCTGCACTGAGGTAAAATATTAAGAGCACTGTGATTGTTCCATAATCTGGATTTATATGGATGTCACTGAAAACCTTAATAATGGCTGTCTCAGTACTCTTGTTGATAGACATCAAAGCAGTTGATAATTGTTACGAAGCCATTTAACAGTCTTTTTCAATAAAGGTGCTGTTAATAGGAAAGTTTAAGATGTCCAAATGCCTCCATAAAACATATATTCATGTTTTAAACCAAATTAGACTCTAAAACAGGTAAAACCTTCTTAATAAAACCCATGGGTAAACATCAAAACAGCAGGCAGAAGAGCATAGCTTCTGAAAAATATTTTCTATACTTTTGCTGTATATTTTAAAGAATTTGGGCATTTAAACAAAGTTAGTTCTAATCTGTGACAACATTGGCACTGAAGTGGCTGGTGACATACGCAGTGCTTAAGCTAATCTGTAGACAAAGAAGAAGGGGGAAAAAACAGAAATGAAAACCATAATCAAAAAAATTATGAAATTATATTATGGCACAGCATCAAATTTATGTTTTAGAACCAAAGTTTATCTTGAAGAATCTGGAATGTAATCAAATAAAGTTTTGAGATTGGATTATGTTCAATGCAATCCACAATGCAAATCCAAGATTTTAATAAAACTTTATTTGGCAAAAGAATGTCTAAAATAATTGATTTGCTGCCCCTCATGTCTGCTAGGAAATCCTAAACAAAAGGGAGATAATGAAAGTGAAATATTAAAGGTAAAACTTCCAGCATGCTAACTGCCAGAAAAAAACGTCAAAACTAATGTTCAAAACCAAAGTCAAAAAGTCAAAACAGTTCAAATCAAGCCACATCAATTGTGCTGAAACACTGCGTATGTACATGACACACTTTAACTTACACACAACTCTATGCAGTGCCAACAGGGATGATAGGCCGGTGCCTATCTCTGGCATTTGATGGGCGTAAGGCGGGGTACACCCTGGACAAGTTGCATGTCTGTTGCAGAGTAATGACAAAAGTATTATGTCCGTTAAAAAAGTTATCTATGTTAGAAAAACAGTATCTTCTAAACTTAGATTAGCTTCCATCTTTAACTTCAAAGAATCTACAGCTGTGCATTTGCAACTGACACATATTTAGAGGACATTAAAATTTCTGTTTAGGGGAATTTATGAAAAATATAGGTAAGGATCCCAGTTTGCAAGATTTTTATAACATGTTGTTGTTTTATTTTTTGGTTGTTTTTTGCTGGCGGCTCAGTGGTGCAGTGGGTAGCACTACTGCCTTGGGGCAAGAAGGTTCCAGGTTCAATTCCTGCACCGCAGTCTTTCTGCATGGAGTTCGATGTTCTCCCTGAGCATGCAGGGTCCTCTCCGAGTACTCTGGCTCTCTGTCCGGAGAAGCAGAATTCCTTGTCAGTAGGCTATTAGGCAGCATTGTTGCTCTTTAAGCTACAGGTAAAGGCTAGGTGGAGGCTCTGGTTGCTGTTCTAAGAGGTGTAGGCTGGTTTCTGCACAGAGCTCCTCTTAGTTATAGAGAATGATGTCACTGCTGGTGGCAACATACTGTATGGCATTTGTTTACACTGAATTTATTCACAGTTATCACAGTTTGGTGAGAATAGTATGTACAGAGTGTTTCATGTGAAACAGTTCATATTAGTAATACATCGTACAATGTGATCTCACTTAATAGGAGATGGAAGAATGATAACACTATTTCTAGAGGGGCATTATCACAGTAAAGGTATTAAGGTAAGACACAGGCGCTGTGTGAGATTGACTGTCAGAGAGGCAGCTTTGCAGCATTTGCACAAGAAGAAACTATAGAAAGAAAAAGTTACCCATCAGAGATCAATGGACTGAGCTGTTCTAAAGTGAGCATAACTACACAGTAGAAATAAATGGGTCAAGGCACCCAAACAAGGTACTGGACATCCATGTATTGTTTACTCTGAACACTCATTATTTACCACATTTGTTCCTCAATAACTTGACATACAGCAGTTAAGGCAACATGAAAGAGACATTTCATGCATGTAAATATGCTGTAGATAGAGCTGCTGTATCAACAAATAAACAAAAAGGCAGGTACTGTATGTTACATCAAAATCTCGCTTTGCCTCATTCGGTTTTCAAAACAAATCAGTCTCAGTCGCTCTCGCGTCATCTTATGCTGCATTCACTGCAGTCCGATACTGGAAATTAGCAGTCGTAATTCTCAAATGATCCATAATTTATAAGCCTCGCCACCCCTACCGCCAACTGGGGTGGCAGCAGGCGTGGCAAGGCTGTCATTTAGGGTGGCATTTGCCACCCCAGTGGGAAATTACTTTATTAAAAAACATGCAATTTATGTTATCTCTCTTCCTGGATATTTATTGTTAAGCCTTTTAATGTATCAGTGATGGAGCACCTTTCTAATCAGATAGGTTACTTATAATGCTTTGCACTAGAGCCATATTCACCCCATCACGCTGTCAAACATACACAAGCTCATACACTGATCAGAAGACATTTTGGGGTTAAGTGCTTTACCCAGACACACATCTACATGTGATGTTAGGAAGCTGGAACCGGACCAGTGGGTAGAAGCTGTTATACTCCATGCAGAAAGAGGATGAAAAAAGACCTTTTTGCTGTTAAAATTCAGTAGCAAGATTTTTTGTTTAAAATCAGTATTAGTATATTAACCAGCATTTTTGTTATCCGTTGTATACTTTGTACAATTTATCTTTATTGATGGGACAATATTTAGTCTTTTTTAGCATTTAACAAAGACATTATGAATGGATCATCTTGCTTTGCACAGTCACTAGATATTATTCACATAGACTCGTTTCTTTAACTTATCATAAATGTTTACTTTAGATGTTGAAAATGAGAATGTTGATTTTAAGCTTAATTAAGTAGTTCTGTTTATATACCAGGTGGGGATTACCTTCTAGATTTATTAAAAAACAATACAAAGCTCCAAACATTATTTGTTTATCATTAGATAATTTCCTTAAAAGTAGGACAAAGACACATTTTTAGATTTTGTTTAGTATTTATTTGTTTTTGTCAAACTTTCTAGATCATGTCCGTGATCCTCCTCATGCTCATGAACCTCATGCCTCCGTATCCCATCTCCCTGAAGCTCCTGTACTCTCCGGGCCTCATGTACATCATCCTTCCTCTGAAGTAGGGCTGCTCGTACATCATCCAGTGTCCGTCCATCACGTGGCAGGACATGCAGTCGGACATGTGGTAGCGATCCATGATGTTTTCACAGTCATCCATCATCTCATGCATCTGACCACCAAAGTTCTCTCTCTCATAGATCCTCATCCTGTAGGATCCCCTGTACTGTTGGAGGAAAAACAAATATAATGTTGTATGACTGGCCAACAATCATAATAATTATTAAAGCTCTCTCTTTATACCTACCAAGGGGATCATACGGCATGACCTAATGCAGTCAGACATTCCCATCATGCTCATGTGGTCGCCAAATTCTCCCCTTCTAACGAAATACTGGTTTCCCATGTAGTTGGGGCGGTCGTAGACCATGAAGAATCCATACTCCACCCTGAAGGAGTGGCACCTGCTCAAGTAGGAGGACAGGTCGGCACAGTCACCAGTGGTCTCATAGGAGCGACCCTGGAAGTTCCTGTCCTCATAGAAGATGATCTGTTAAATGAGAGGCATTGTGGCTGTGAGTTCAAAAAGAAAAATTTTCTCTAAAATGCATTATTTAATATATTCACACTTCTGGATTTGTGCAGCTTACCCTGCCCTTGCTCATGTCAGACATGGCCATTGTTTTAGGTCAAATGCTGCCCTTTCTGTTGCAAACACTGGACTGCTGTCTTGTCCGGTTCAGCCTTTGCTTTTATACCTGACCATACCCTACAGAGAAAGCGGGCCCCCATTGTTTAAATCCCTGAGCCAGCAGAAGGGTATAGAACCTATTAGCCCTCTTTACGGCTTCCTGTAATAACATGGCTGGGCCCTCAAAGACTTCAGAAATACATCCTGGCAGCTTAAAGTGTTTTTTTTTTCTTAACCAAGTCCTTTGCCTCCCTGTCAGAGTGAAATTAATCAAAATAAGGCATATGAGAGTCTAGCAATCCTGCTGCTCATGACTGATGGATTACAAAAGTCAATTGTCTATTTCAATATAGGAAAGGAAATTGATAAATCTAAAAATATTAAGTAAATTGCTTAGGTGGAGGTTAGAACCCCTTTTATCAATAATGGTTCACCCACTAGAACTATTTTGGGAAAGGTAGGGATGGTTTTCACAATATCTGGCTTGTACTAAACATCCATGACAAAAACTAGTATAAAGGCAATTCTGCTGTCCATGGAAGCTGAGAAAACCTTGGATAATGCAATATAAAGGTAGCATATCTTTGGGTTTTTAAAAAAAAGTTTGGGCTCAAAGATAATTTTTAAAAATAGATCCAGCTGCTTTACACTAATATATCCCCAAGCTGAAATATTAACAATGGCTTTTTTCTCAGTTCCCTTCGAAGGGGAACATACCAGGGGTATCCCCTGTTCCTTTATTTATTTAAGCATGGAGTTGAGAACTTTGGCTATGGCACAATACTAGCCTTTCAAAATTTCCCTTCTTTCCTTGTTGGGCCCTTGGCTGGTCCCCTACAATTCCTTTTTAAACATCTTTTTACATTGTCCTGTCTGGCAATCTGGCAATAAGAATAACTGTCTTGATGTCAAAAAAGAGCCCAACAGATTTTACTTTCACAAGTGGAGCAGTATGGCTTTAGCGATAGTGTTCCGCTTGATTTATGCATATAAATAGCTTTATTATAATTCATGCAGGGTGTATTACAGGTTATATGGACACTGCAATGGGAAAGTAGAAAAGGAAAAACAGGAAGAAGGAGAAAAGATAAAAGAAAGAGGAAATGAAAGGGAGACAATGATAAAAAAATCTAAAATATTCTTTATGTCATGATTTGTGGACATTAAGAACTAAAGATCTAATGATGCACGCTCAAGAGAAGGCCAGTGGCTGCAAGTTTGAGGGGATTCGGCTGCCGTCCGCCTGGCTTTTGACTGGGAAGGGCTATTTTAATTGGCTGCTACTGTAGTTTGTAGTTCTACCATCACACTGTATCAGGATATCAAAATGGTGATTTAGATAACTGTATAGCTTTATTTGTAGGTCAATTGATTTTGTTCCTCTTTGGACATATCCCTAATTTCCATATTTAGATTAATCGATGCATTTGGTGTTTTCCCTGGTTATAAGATAAATTTAGGAAAATCAGCTATATTTATTTTCTAAACCTGGTACAGACCATGATAAATTCACTGGTGGGATTACCATAGTAACCAAGTCAGACAAAGAGCCAACCATATGTAAAAAAAAACTGAAATGACAATAAAAGAATCCACACTAGACTAAGTCTGACTTACATACTTAACCAGTTTAAAAAAGCTCACAGGACAAAGCCATCACTCCGATGATCTAACCCTGTTTTTAGTCTCATAAACTGGTTTCATATATTTAGGGGTAAAAATAGTTTTATTTTATCAGCTTGTTTCCATGAAAGTGTAGTCCTTTTACAGAGAGGGTTTTTCAATGTATGTGGATGGATGTATATATCTTTGATTGCCGGTACCTCGCTTAGATTAAAAATGCCTGTTCCGGTTAAATGTCTTTACTTTTTTCAAACAGTTCAATTACTTTGTGACTTCGTCTGTGAAAAGTGCTATACAAATAAAGTTTACTTACTTTACTTACTTTTTGTTTTCTCAACACACTCTTTTTCAGACCTTAAGGGAATACCACCACTGTTCCCATGTTGTTACATGTATGCTGCTTTTGCAGTTTCTACCTTAGTCAGTTAAATAACCTGCTGCTGTCATTTTCCACATCTCTGATGTTGCTGCTATTTTCAAATATCCATTACTGTAAAAATGTCCATAGCTGGATACTGGTTATTTATTCTCTCGTTGCACAGTTGATATATTGTTAAAGCACTTTACAGGATTTCATAGTTTATCTTTTAACTTTTCACTATTATGTTATTCTTATACATTTTCTAAGGTCCACATTTGTATAAACATTTTTTTTCTGTAAACTCTTTGCTGCTTTAAACACCAGAATTTCCACATTGTGTGACAATTAATGGATTTTCTATTCTTTTCTATTGTATTCTATTTTAATTTGTGGCTATGACCTTAGGGCATATGGATTATTAAAGAACGGTGAGCTGGGTCCTTCAGAATATGCTTTTTGTGTTTCTTCATTGGTTCCTATGCCACCAGACCAGAATAGAATTTAAAATCATCCTTCTCATAGAGCCTTAAATGGCCAAGCTCCATCCTATATGAGAGATCTGTTATGGTTCTTCACATTTGTTGTGGCTCTGAGTTTTCAGTTTTCTGTTATCAGTTGTTTTGTTTTTATTTTCCATGATATTCTAGCATCCTTTAGTTACTCTCTGTTGCCCCCTTGTGATTGTTTTCTTTCCCCTTTGATTCCCTCTTGCCAGTTCCACCCACACCTGCTCCTTATTCAGCTCATTAGTCCATCATTTGTTCTGTTCTTCTTAAATACCCCACCTCTGCAGTCACTCAGTGCTGGTTCCTTCTCATAGCTTTATTTGTCTACTCAGCTCGTCTCTCCCCGGCTCCTCAGGCTCGTTTTCCCCTGATGTCTCCATGGTTTTGGTTTGTTTAATACTTTAAGTTGGAGTTCTGGATTTCTGCCTCTGCTACCTATGGTCTGCAATTAAACCTCTCAGAACTCATCTCTGCTTCACTCGTCTCTGCATCCGCATCTCACCACCCATTGGCTGACAAGATCTGATTGTTCCTTATGTTCCTAACAGAGCACTTCGCTCTCAATCTGCAGGTTTCTACAATTTCTAAATTTCTAAAAGTAGAATGGGAGGCAGATCTTTTAGTTATCAGGCTCCTCTCCTGTGGAACCAACTACCAGTTTTAGTCCGTGAGGCAGACACCCTGTCTACTTTTAAGGCTAGGCTTAAAACTTTCCTTTTTGATAAAGCTTATAGTTAGAGTGGCTCAGGTTATCCTGAGCTATCTCTATAGTTATGCTGCTATAGGCTTAGACTGCTGGAGGACATAGGGACTCCCTTTTTCATCATTCTGCTTCATTCTATCTCTATTCTCCCACTCTGCAGAATCTGTTAGTTTAGTCCTGTTTTTCAGTGTAGTCCTGTTTCTCTGACTGTGACTGGCTGGATGTGCTCTCTTCATCCTCTGGCATGGGAGCTGGCTCGGAGCTCGTCTGCCTGGCTGTGTGTTTCCTGGAAGGGGCCGCCTGTGGAGCTGGTTGACATTTGCCTTTTTATCTCTGCAACTTTCTGTATGTCTGCTTCTGTCTCCTTGAACGCCAGTTCGCTTCAGCAGATGGCCGCTCACAGTGAGTCTGGTTCTGCTGTAAGTTTCTTCATGTTGAAAGGCAGTTTTTCCTCTCAAATGTCGCCACAAGCATGTTTAGTGAGTTGATGCAATCAACTGGTTTTCCATAAATAGAAAACTTTGAATCAATTTGACTGTATGATCTGGTTGAATTGTAAAGTGCCTTGAGATGACATGTGTTGTGAATTGGGGATAAAAAAAAGAAACATGAGTAAAAAAAAGCTCTAAATTTGAGGAAATTGTGGTAAACAACAGCATTGTCACTGTAAAAATATTTATGCTAAATGTTTACATTTTGAGCACCACATTTTCTTGTGTTCAATGTGTCTAGTTGCAACATAACAGGCAGCAATAAATGATGTGATTCCCCAAAAATGTAATGTCTAGCAGGCATTTTCTATAACCTATGTTATAGATAACTTGAAAATGTTTAGCCCTTTAATGATGATCAAGTCCCAAATAGTCTGTTTGTGCATTTGCTGTTTAATTAATATGGTTACTCAAGCGAAAAGGTTTAAGAGTTTTCATAGTTTCATTAGACTTCTGTCTTTAGGATTGTCAATACTAAAGACAGAATTATTACTTCTGAAGTAACAATAATTAGATAGGTCTCAGCTAACTCAGACAGCTTCATCATAGGTAGCCATGTTTGTTGTGACTGTGGCCAGAATTTGACCCTCTAAAAAAACACCTCTCCTCATTTGCATAATGAGGCAGAAATGCATACAGAAATGTAAATACTCTTGGGATCTGGAGGCTTTGTCCACTTTCTCCACCAGAGGGCGCACGAGATCTCCTGGGGGCATGAGCTGACTGCAACACCTGTCTTCCATCTGCTCATCAGGAGGCTACATTTAAGGAGGAGGAGGCTAACACTTCCCTGCCAGAGTGTTTGCCAGTAATGGTAGAGCTAGACCTGAGCCAAACAACCTAATCTGAATCTCTGACTTTTAAACCTGCCTGCCCTGTTTCTCTCTGCCTCACAGAGTCCAGGCTGAAGATCTGAAATCCTGGAGAGTGATCTCTGTCTGAAATCTGCCTGCCTGCACTCAGTGAAATCCTGGAGAGTTTCTCTGTCTGGAATCTGCCTGCCTGCACTCAGTTAAGCCTCTGCCCTCAGCCCTCTGCCTGCCGACTAGCCTCTGGACCCTCAAGGTTCCCCCCCTCTGCAGCTCCGTTCCACCCATGAGCAGGTATATACTAACCTGACAACAGCCAGATGCATGTCTCACTCCGCCTAGCTCCACTCACATACATCTGGGAACCCGCCATAGGAATTGCCTTTACTGAAGGCTGGGCCTTATCAAAACTCCTTGCGTATGATTGGATAAGCCACTTGTCTGTCATCTTTATTGACGTGCTATTTCAACCACTCACACCGAAGCTAACCCGTGATGCTGTGAGAGGAGGAGCCATTTGGTAGATCAAGCTCTTGCCAAATCCGGTCGGGAGAAGGGCGAAAACATCGTTTCCACCAACAAAAGCCTTCAAAGCCGTTCTCTGATGTTCTTTTAATGAAACAATATCAGATAGATTGGACAACACAGAAGAACTAGCAGCATCAAAGCTAACGCTTGCTTCCTCAATGCGAGCCGCCATTGTTGTTGGAATCTCACGGTCGCTTCTCCACTCCAGGACACACCCGCCCTGCGTCCTGATTGGACAGACCATAAATTTGGTTGGGGAGATAACTTTCAATGAGCGGGTTCCCAGATGTATGTGAGTGGAGCTGGGCGGAGCGAGACATGCATCTGGCTGTTGTCAGGTTAGGTATATACTCCTACATCTGATAACCTGCAGTAACCTGGATCAAACATTAACCTCTCTGTCCCCCTCAGTGGTGATCCCCTCGGGACCAGTCTGCCCAACTAAGGACCAGTTTACATTCCTTTGTACATTTTTGTAAATAAACCTTTGAACTTTTTCTCTGCATGTGGGTTAGACGCCTTGAACCCTACATGACAAATACGACAGGCAGAAATAAAGGCATGGAAGAAATAAATAGGGTAAAAAAATACAAAGGAAGAATAAAACAGAAATTTTTTTTATAACATGCACAAAAATAAATCCCTAAAAAATAAGTAATAAATAAAAAACGTTGAAGATTATAAAGGACAATAAATAAATAAGGTAATTATTACAAAAGAGAAAAAACAAAGAAGCTAATGGAAAGAGATATATACATTTATCTCTCACTGTTTAATTTAATTTCTATCTACATTTATTTGTTTATTTAATTTTTAGGGGGGAATTAATTGTATGCTTATTTTCATATCAAGATAGGACTCAATGAGATGACTGGAGTCTGTGTGCTATTGCTTGGTTGGAAAGAAAACCTGCAGCCACACGGCCCTTTCTGGAACTACTTTGACACCCCTGCTCTAACAGGTTCCCAGATCCCTGGAACATCAGACATTTCAGTCCAGAAGGGAAGTTATAGAAAAAGCCGACACCATTAAGAACTTTCAAGCTCCCAGGCCTCTGCTAGCGGACACAAACCTGGGATAAAGAAGCTTGCTAAGTACTCAGCAAAACAGAGAAATTTGTTGTTGTTCCCAAGGAGACAAGATGTTAAAAGGACTACATAGTCCCAGTATTCATACTTTGGAAATGAGCTTAGCTTCCACACTTATAGAAAGTCCCATCCCCTAAACATCAAACCTGTAAAAGAAAACCAAAAGCAAGGCAGTGGCAGAGACGACATTTTTCAGATTGATAAAGGAGGAGGAGGAGAAGAAAATGCTTTTACTCTGAAGTGGGGATCGAATAATGATTTAAGTTAATGCTGATTGAGCTTACCAATTGCCTTATGATTAATTGGTAGCTGCCATTTTCTTACAACCCTAACCTGTTCTCTGCTATCAACGGGATCTTTTTATCTTTCCCAACTTCAGAGGGTAAAAAATACTGCTGCATCTCTTATAACAGGTACATGAAATTTTGACCATATTTCCCCTATTTAGGCTTCCTTATACTGGTTGCCAGTGCATTTCAGGATTCGTTTTAAAGTTGTTTTATTTCTTTTTAAAGCTCTTAACGACTTTGCTCCTACCTAACTGTGTGAGCAGTTACATTCTTACACACCCTGCCGTTCCCTCAGGTCAGCTGATCAGTTGCTTCTGCAGGCGCCAAGGACAAAGTGCAAGCTCAGAGGGGACAATTCCTTTTTCTGTGGCAGCTCCCAAGCTATGGAATTACTTTCCTTTCTGCATAAGACAGGCCTCTTCACTCGCTGTTTTTTAATTTTCATCTTAAGACAAATTTTTTTCTTTGGCTTTTGGCCCAATCTGAGAGGTTTCACTTTGTTTTATTGTGTCTGTAGAGTAGCAGCCATTCACAATGGCCCCTCCAACTTCCAGCCACTGGCCTTCTCCTGGGCGTGCATATTTTTTTACTCTGACTCAACCCTATCGCTGAATCACAGGGTCTGACCAGGAGATGGCGCTTCTCTTTAGATCTTAATGTCCACAAATCCTGACAGAAAGAATATTTTAATACAAAGATTCATGTTTAAAAAGGAGTTGTAGGGGACCATTCAAGGACCAGCCGTTGACCAGCCAAGGACCCATCAAGGAAAGTGGGGAAATTTTTAATGACTACTACTGTATATTAATATTTACTTCATATTTTTTATTAATTATTGCATTTTATTTTCTGAAGGTATACAGCATTTTGGTCATGTTGGTGCATAAAATGCTTCATAAATAAAGTTCTTTTCTTAACATCAAGGGCTAAATGACACTATTGATTGATTGACTTTATTGATCTCACAGTGGAGTATTTTAATCATTACATCGGCTCAAATATTCAAAAAGAAGAAGGTGCCAAAGGAAGAAGAATAGTAAGACATATAGTCTTATGAACATATAATCATGCTAATAATCATCTAGTATTCAATTCAAAGAGTCTTATTACCTATTAAATAATAGTAATTACATGGACTTTAATATAAGGCGTTACCAGTGTTGAAGATCAAATGTCAATGATATAAGCGAGAGCGACTCCCCAATGATGTCACATCCCAGCGGCAGAGATTACTTAGGCAGCCGGCTCCTTCCCTTCTTTCTCCTTGCCTTGAGACCCTCGGGTCTGACAGGCAGGACATTGCACCGGTTCTCAGCTGAAACCAAGTCAGTTGGCCACCCCCTTCCCCTCCAGAGAAGAGTCTCTGCTTGCCAGTAGAACTAGATTACATCTTGCCTATGATTTAGAGATGCAGAAAAATTGTGTTTTTGTTTTCTACAATTCAAACTAAGATGAACGCAGTGTTTTTCATCGCCAATCCGTCTGGGAAGCAGATGAGCTAAGTACCCTGTTTCCACCTAGTCGATTATTTGCTGCCCACGCAACAGCCCGGGCCTTATTCTTGTTGAAGCATGACCATGACCCATTAGTTCAGCCACTGTTTTGAAATGTGCAGTTGCCGTTGTTACTGAACCATCTGACACCGTTCTAAGGAGATCTCCTTTCTTTTGGCCTTTTCTTTTTTTTTTTGTCCTGTTTTGCCAGTAAAGTTGTGGGAATAGATGTCCCAGAACTAGGTGATACCCCAACAGCTTTGCTTTCACAAGCAAACAGTTGCCAACAGTTGGAAACTATTGGCCATTAGCAACACACACTCAATAACGTAGTGGTAATGGGAGAGAGACCACTTCTCAGTACCTATGTTTTTGTGCAGATGTTTTGGTCACTTTTGAATGTTCGTAGTGCTGTCATACTCATGGTAGCATTAGATGGCCTCTACAATCATACAAATGGCTCAGGGCCAGAGTGATCTGCTGTCTGCCATAACCTTCAGTATGACAAATTGGCCAGTGGTTCAGTAATGGTGTGGGGTGACATTTCTTTGGAGGGCTGCACAGGCCTCCAGCTGCTCGACAGAGCTAGCATAACTGGCATTAGAAACAGGTATGAGATCGTCTGACCACTTGTGCAATGATAAGCTTGTGTGGTTGGCGCTGGGTTCCTCCTAATGCAGAACAATGTTAGACTTCATGTGGCTGGAGTGTGTCAGCAGTTCCTGCAGGATGAAGGCATTAAATTCACAACACATCATCTCAAGGTCCTTACTGAGACATTCAACCTTCCAAAGCCAATTGCAGTTCAAGTTGACAGAAGTAGACATGCAAAAGAAAGCGGTTATAAGAAAAAAAGGTATCTGTTAATTAGCTCCACAGGCGTCCCAGTCCAGGAATGACACAGCCTATCGGACAAGCTCCGAGCCAGTTCCCATGACAGTGGATGAAGGAGAGCACTTCATAGTTGTAGTAAGAGAAACAGGACAAATGTCAGCCGTCTGATATTAAGACAGATATAAATTGTATTCTTCAACCTTGTTGCCATTAAACAGTGCAAACAGTATCACACACGACTCTGGATTGATTTATGTTTCTGCATGAATTCTCTTTTGCAGCATTGAAAATAACAGTGATGCTCCACTTAAGGATGAACTGGGTGCCCTTTAATTTACGGCGGTATCATAAAACATTGAAAGAAATTCATCCTAAAAAGGATGCTATCAGTTAAACTGATGGAAAAAGTTTCAGTATAAAATACCATTAATTAACAATTGACAAAAAAATTTTTTTTTTACATCCCAAGATAAATTATAAAAATGAAGTGCGTCATTCTGTCCATTTTCACCAAAAGATTAAATATGTCATGCACATTTGATAAATATATCTTACAAATCACTTGTCATGGTGACAGATGAGGCTTTGCCTTATCATTGTCCCCTGACCCTATGTCACAGCTCCAAATATCTTCTTTTGTGAGAAGAAGGAACTATTCAGAAAATATTCAGGGCTTAAGCCTCAGAAGCACAGGTCTAACTGCGCATCCAACAGAGTCAGATTCATTGTTTAAATCCCTGACCCAGCAGCGTGGTATAGAGGCTTTTACTGGCTTTTGGTGCTGTTGTATAATCACATGACAAGGCCTTCAGAGAGTTTAGAAATACATCCTTTGTCAAACTTAAAAACAGCCTTTTTTTCCTCTATCCAAAGTTTAGCCTCCCTTTTGAACGAAGGATGTTAAATATGTTAAGAATGTAAAAGTCTGATAATCCCTGTAGGTCCTAACTAATCTGATAGCAAAATCAGCAGTCCAGTTTGGAAATTACCATGACAAGATATAATCCAACAAAAACCTATTAGAAAAAACAAGATTGATAATCAGCTTTGAATTAAATAACTCATTATCTGGTGTGTGTGTATATATAGGCATATATATATATATATATATATATATATATATATATATATATATATATATATATATATATATATATACACTCTGTGTATACAAAATGACACTAAAGTGTATCTAAGTCTAAGTTTTATCAAGTCAATCAGTCCTGGTTTAAGGTTCAAGCATGCATGACATGCTTGAAATAAAATGTGATCTGACTTTACCCTATCTCAAAGCAATATCAAAGAGAAATTGTTAGGAGGACAGTTCCATAGATATCTAACAAAGATTGATATATATCATGCAAGACAGTGGTGAATCCACCCAACATTTCCTCTTCAGGGCAATTCCACTAAAAGAGAGGCAGATTTGGAGTACAGACTGACTTTATTGAGAGGAAATTCCTAACGTCAGTCAGATATAGGCTATTTAGAGACAGCATTTAATTTCAGCTACAGCCTAATCTTGATGATCAGACTCAGATTCAGAATGACATCACAAACAGAGGAAAAATTAACCCTCCTGTTATGTTCATTTCTTAGGAACAACAATGCTGTTCCCGGGTCAGTTTGACCCGGTGCATGTTTAATCATCCAAAAGATGTCTGAAACCAAAAAAATCCCAACAAGCATTGTTAATATTTCATTGCTAAGTCCATTACTAACTATTCTTTGTATATTTAGTGCAATAGTGTTCCTTACCTCTAACAGGTAATGATCCAATTATGATAATTCACTAGTTTTTCAAAAAAAAAAAAACCCTGTATGTTCAAACTTTTTTTAATGTTTCACCACTTTATTACTTTTGAAAAACCAACATATAAAAACACAATAGTTTTACACAACATTGATACTTAACATTTAAATTTTGCTTTACATACATGCACTGTTTGTGAACCAGAAATGAACAAAGTGGCAATACAACAATACAACAAACAAGCAATTGCAATATGAACAAGGTGTATGTGCATGTGTGTCTGTCTGTCTGTACATTTACACAGCACACGAGTGACATGTCATCGCACTGTGCTTTGTGCAAATGATTTTTGCACATTTAGCGCAGGTCATGCTTGTCTTGACATCGTCAGATGGCCTGCAGAACTGGCACCTCTTCCTCTTTCTTTTCCCCTCAGCAGCAACCTATAAACAAGAGGACCATGATTACTTTACTATGGTGTCTTTTTGCTGATCCCAAGACACACACTCTCATACACTTATACACACACACCCACAGCCACACACACCCACTTACTTACTTACTTACCTCACGCATTGGTGTACTTGATGCAGTCCTCTCGTGGATCTCCCTCACCATGGCTGCAGAGGCGAGGGTCCTTGGCAGGTGCTGCCTCCGTTGGATGTGCGGTGTCACAAGCGCCTTCCCCAGCTCCTCGAGAAAGATGCGCCTCTTGTACAGCTTTGACACATTCCAGTCAGGAAACATCTCCGTCCAGATGATAAATGCATTGCAGGCTCCGTTTGGTGCTGTAGGACCTTGTCCCTTTGTCAAAGTTGTCTACCCCCCCTTTGGTGGCATTGTAATCAAGGATCATGCTTGGTTTCTGGTCCTCTCTTGTGCTAATTTCAGCAGTTTTGTGCAGAGTGCTCATGAGCACAACATTTTTTGCCTTTTTGGGGCAGTAAGACACTAGGGCTGTGGTGTCTGTCTAGGCAAACATGGAAGATTGAGCGGCCCTGTCCTTGATTACCAGCAGCTCAGCAGGGAGTTCAGCCCTGTTCTTTTGGACAGTTCCGACCATTGTGAGCTTTCTCTTTAGAAGCTCCTGACCCAAGTTGTACTTTGTGAAAAAATTGTCACAGGTTATGTTCTGTTCCCTGAAACCCTGTGCCATGTCAAGCACGATCCTTCTGCTCTGATTCTTCTCTGTGGCTCCTCCACCGGCTTTCCAGTGTAAATCTGCATGTTCAATACATAACTGGTGTTTGCATCACATGCTGCACAGATTTTTATCCCATATTTAGCTGGTTTGGAAGGCATGTATTGCCTAAATGGGCAGCGACCTCTGAATGCCACCAGCCTTTCATCCACTGTGACATTAGGGCCTGGGTTATAGAGTAGTGGAAGTTGCTCTACCTAGTTGTCCCACACTGTCCTAACAGCTGCCAGCTTGTCTCTCTCGTCTACCAGCCCATGTCTCTTGACAAATTTTTGTGTGTGCGTGTGTGTGCGTTGTGTGTGGGGTGGGGGGGTGGGGGGTGGGTGTGTGAGATTGGGGTGAAACATTTCTCACAGTTGCAAAGAAATAAATAGTCTGACATTTCTGACACCCTTTTACCTCCAGTTTGACTGCTGGGTCAAATTGACCCGAACAGTATCTATGTGATATAAACATGCAGGGGGTGGTTGCAAATATGTGAGATGAACCATTTTCATATTATATGTTGATTACACTATTTAAGGCAAGCAGAAGAAGTTTCATTCTGAAAAAATACTTTTAACTATTTTTCCTAGATCTTCAAACTTTAAAACGGATCAATTTGACCCGTAACATAACAGGAGGGTTAAAGCACAGAAATCCCCAAAGCTAATGAGCTACAAACAGAAATGCAGAGTCAGCAGCAACATCAAGCTTCAGTTGATGCTGAAATATGAAGCCAAACGTCCATAAAGCATCTACAGCCATCAGTTCAACAGGGTCGGAGCTTTATGAAACTATAAAATCTCCAGTAAAGAAATTGCTAAAATGAGGAAAGCCATGACCAGCTCTCAGTCTTCCCACCAAGTAAGAAGGAATGTTAAAAGGGGATGCAAAGGATGCGAGGAACAGAAAATGAGTGACCGATGTGATCAGTGTTTAAAGTGATGACAGGCAGGGCACTTCTGTAGGGGCTACAGGGGGCAAAAAGGTTGACTGTGAAACCTGATGGTATGAGTGTGAACATGCAGACTTCCACACACTCACAACGGCATATTGCACTCTGAGGGGAAGGGCAGGAAAAGGTGTATGAGCGACTCTGTGAACGGGTCAGACTGTTGGAGGCACAGGTGGAAAGGGATGAGAAGGCAGGACAAAATCTTGGTTCCACTTAAAGGCACACTATGCAAAATTTTTCAGTTAATTAATGTGTTCCATAACGTTTTGGATGATTAAATGAGTCATTTCAGGTTGAACAAAGGTTTTCTCGGCCGCCCTGGTGGTCTGTGGGGGAAATACTGCACTTGCAATTGCAGGAGCACCGACCCGCACCCACAGGCTCAGAAGTCTCGTGAGAGTCAGTCTTGCTTTACGGCGAGAACTGCTACACGCCCCCAGTTAAAAGCATTCTCGTTGCTAGCACAGTGGCGATCTTTGTGCAGTTATGCTGCGTTCACACCGGACGCAGCAAAAGCAGCAAAATCACGTCTGCTGCTTCATTTTAACTGCTTGTACCAGTTTAGTTCTGATGAGCGGCTGAAGCAGCTTTGCTGCTCTGGCTGTGCGGTGCAAAAGTGTGTCTGACGCGCGTTGGGCGGAGCTTCACTATCCTTTCTCTGCCTTGCAGCTATATTTGCTGTGATCATTTGGAATAAAGTAGTTTTAATATGTGTTTAAATGAGAAAATACACCTGAAAACGTAATCAGTGCAGTCAGTTCATTTAGATTATTATCCTGCCTTCAATATTTTTTCTGTCGGAGCCGCTCAGACCCCCACATACCAGCGGTGCGCCGACAGAAGGAACCCCTTCATCAGCAGCCTCTGGCCAGGTCACCTCCTCGCGGTTCACCGTGGCAGCTGGTAGGTGTTTTTGATCTAAATAATCCAAACTGCATATTCTGCCGGCAGATTTCTGCATTTTAAGTTAATTTAGGCGTCAATAAACTGTTTAAGAGGAGAGATCATAGCCTCTGATCATCAGCGCTGTGTCTCTCTCCCTGCTTCAGCTGCTCAGACGCGCTGGGCCTGCTGCTCAAAACGCGCCGCGGGACCTTTTGCTGCGCCTTGACGCGCGTCAACCATTGACTTTGCATGTAAACTTGCTGCTTCTGTCGCGCCAGCTGCGGTTTGAACGCAGCATTAGTCATTCGTTGCGTTCGCCTGTCTGCTAAGCTCAAAACAACCGCGCCTGGCTTGACGGAGAAACCAGGAGAACAGCTGTGCATATTTACGACAGTGCACTTTTACTTTCGCCCTCTGGGGGGAGTCTCGCTGGAAAATCAACACCGGTTGCATAGTGTACCTTTAAGACATTCATCTCTCCATCCATCATCACACCAAGCTGAAGGCCCTGATTGTGAATGATATGCAGATATATATATATCGACACTACTGCTCAAAAGTTTGGGGTCACATTGAAATGTCCTTATTTTTGAAGGAAAAGCACTGTACTTTTCAATGAAGATAACTTTAAACTAGTCTTAACTTTAAAGAAATACACTCTATACATTGCTAATGTAGTAAATGACTATTCTAGCTGCAAATGTCTGGTTTTTGGTGCAATATCTACATAGGTGTATAGAGGCCCATTTCCAGCAACTATCACTCCAGTGTTCTAATGGTACAATGTGTTTGCTAACTGATTAGAAAACCCTTGGCCAATCATGTTCACACATCTGAAAACAGTTTAGCTCGTTACAGAGGCTACAAAACTGACCTTCCTTTGACCAGATTGAGTTTCTGGAGCATCACATTTGTGGGGTCAATTAAACGCTCAAAATGGCCAGAAAAAGAGAACTTTCATCTGAAACTCGACAGTCTATTCTTGTTCTTAGAAATGAAGGCTATTCCATGTGAGAAACTGCTAAGAAATTGAAGATTTCCTACAACGGTGTGTACTACTCCCTTGAGAGGACAGCACAGACAGGCTCTAACCAGAGTAGAAAAAGAAGTGGGAGGCCGCGTTGCACAACTGAGCAAGAAGATAAATACATTAGAGTCTCTAGTTTGAGAAACAGACGCCTCACAGGTCCTAAACTGGCATCTTCATTAAATATTACCCGCAAAACACCAGTGTCAACATCTACAGTGAAGAGGCGGCTGTGGGATTCTGGGCTTCAGGGCAGAGCGGCAAAGAAAAAGACATATCTGAGACTGGCCAATAAAAGAAAAAGATTAAGATGGGCAAAAGAACACAGACATTAGACAGAGGAAGACTGGAAAAAAAATGTTGTGGACAGATGAATCCAAGTTTGTGGTGTTTGGATCACAAAGAAGAACGTTTGTGAGACGCAGAACAAATGAAAAGATGCTGGAAGAATGTCTGACGCCATGTGTTAAGCATGGTGGAGGTAGTGTGATGCTCTGGGGTTGTTTTGTTGCTGATAAGGTGGGAGATTTGTACAGATTTGTACAAATTAACAGCTAGAACGCCAAAGGTCTGCAATGCTGTAATTGCTACAAATGGAGGAAGAAATAGAAAATATGCTATAGGTACAGGTGCATAGAGCTGGGTTGGAAATAAAAAAATATATAAATTTACTTTTTCATTTATATCATTAAATCCAAACTTATATTTTTTGGGCAAAATTGTATTTTCAATACAAATAAAGTACTTTTGTTAGAATTGCAGGTTCCCTTGCTGCCATTGTGTCATCAGATTAAAGACCAATCCAAACTAAATTCCCAAGCTTAATTTTCTCATAGTGGATTTTAATTCAGATTAACCATTTGTGTGTTTACATTGCCCTATATTCTCACTTAATACATTTTTAATACATCCCTTAAAGAACAAAGACACGTGATAATTCTTTTGGTTTAAATTCCTTTATTTCTTTTTTTATCTTTTTGTAGCTTCTACATCATATCCGTGATCCTCCTCATGCTCATGAACCTCATGCCTCCATATCCCATCTCCTTGAAGCTCCTGTACTCTCCGGGCCTCAGATACATCATCCTGCCTCTATAGAAGGGCTGCTCGTACATCATCCAGTGACCGTCCATCACGTGGCAGGACATGCAGTCGGACATGTGGTAGCGATCCATGATGTTTTCACAGTCATCCATCAGCTCATACATCTGACCACCGAAGTTCTCTCTCTCATAGATCCTCATCCTGTAGGCTCCCCTGTACTGTTTGGAGGGATAATTACTCAATGACGCTAAACAAAAATCATAATATCACATTTTTTTCTTAATACCTACCAAAGGGATCATACGGCAAGATTTAATTCCACCACTCAAGCCCATCGTACTCATATGGTCACCAAATTCTCCTCTTCTAATGAAATACTGGTTTCCAGTGAAGTTGGGGCGGTCGTAGACCATGAAGAATCCATACTCCACTCTGACGGAGTTGCACCTGTTCAGGTGGGCGGACATGTCGGCGCAGTCACCATTGCTCTCATAGGAGCGACCCTGGCAGTTTTTATCTTCATAGAAGATAATCTGCAAAACAAGGGTTGCATCAAGGAAAAATACAGATTTACTTTGAAATATCTATTTATCAACAAATAATTTCACATTCCTGGATATTTCGAAGCTTACCTTGCCCTTGCTCATGTCAACTGTGTCCATGGTTGTAGGTTCAATGCTGCTGATAATGCTGCAATGCTCCTCTGTCTGATTTTACCCATGTTTTATACCTGACTCTCCCCTACAGAATCAGTGGCCCCCCCCATTGTTTAAAACCCTTACTCTGCAGTGTGGTATAGAGCCCTTTAATGGCTGCAGTTCTTTAACATAATCAGATGTCTGGGCCCTCAAAGACTTTAGATATACATCCTGACAACGCACATCATGTCAAGCTTAAACAAAGCATTCTTTATCTAGGCTTCCTATCCGCTTCCCATGCTCCCCCCCTCCAAGCAAAAAAAAAACATGCCTAAAGACTGGATTTACTCTGAGTAGAACACACTCCTAGACAAAGGGGAATATGCAGACTTCCATCTATGACCACAATACTTGTGTAATAGTTAAATTAATCAGCCCTATCCAACCGTCTGGATCCCTCGATCATCCAATCAAATTCATATTTTCAATTTAAAATTTAAGGTAGAGAAAGAATGTTTTTTGTGAAAAATGGTTGCATACTTATTAATTAACTGAAGGTTTTCAACCCTTTTTTTGACCAACCGTAAAACAAAGTTCATAATTTTATGTGCTGTAGAGCTTTTCTTTAAAACATTTTTACATCATTTCAACCCTTCCATACAAATTTTTTATTATTTGCATGAAATAAATCTACTTTAACTAATAAAACCCAAAAAAGGGCAATTAACTAACGGAAAATAGAAAAAAAAAGTATTTACACAAAATAATTTTAAACCAGAGAACATTTATTTGGAGTTTGTCCAAATCTTCATTGTTGAAATACACCAAATTATGTAAACAGAATCATCCATCCATCCAGTTTCTGTCAGGCTTTAATCCAGCTGGGGGTTGCCTCAGTCTGACCATATATTTCCGTTCTGTATTACTTTTAGCAGTAATAAATTGTTTCAACTACAAAAAGGCAAAACAAGGTTCAGCAAGTTCATACAATTATGAAGCAATAACTAAAGAAATGAATGTAAAGTCCTAACTTAATCAGGGTAGACTATGCAGTAGGTGCTAGAAAATAATCAGCTTTTCTATGACACCTCAAAAATATTGTTGAAAGACTCAAAGGGTGGAGATGCTTTCTCTCACACATTCAATTGTTTTGCTTTACGAAATACAAACATCTAAAACAAGGACATCGTTGCAACTTTGCCCAAGACTTAAGGCTGGCCTAAGCAGAAACCAGGTCGTCTGTGTGTGTGTCGTAGAAATTGTAGAATTGTAGGTAGAAATTGTAGGTGACCGCACACAGGAGGCCTCTGACTGGTCAAATCTACATCTACACTATGCGTATTTCCTGTTGGGTACCTTACCAGCCTGTTTTGTTTGTATGACCGCCATTGTGGAAAACGACTCGTGAAGATGGACCAGCAAGAAGAGCGAGATGCATGAGAACGCTGGGACCCTTATTCCACCTGGATCCCCGCTCTTTTTCGCCCTCATGTCCCTCCGTTTTCGCACAAATTTGTCTCTTGCATTTTTCCACTTCCTCACCGCCTCAGCCGTATCTAAATCCACAGCTGGTCTGTGATTGTCCCTCTTGCGTTGTGGCATGGAATAACATAGTGCAGACCACTCTTCAATATTGGGCCTACATCAAAAATACCTGCGACAAGCTCACTGTGACACACTGCTGCTGGAGCATGCACAGCCCTTTACATTCCAAGTTATTAAGAAGGCAGAGGCTTCTTTGTGCAAACAAAGCCCATTCAATAGTTTACATAATCAGGAATGGTATATAAAACCAAAAAAGGGAGGTACTTAAAAAGCACAAAAAGAAAAAAGACAGAACTGGTGTTCAAACCCGCTGCCATCAACTCATTCAATTAATTCACTCACTGATCGACTAAGCTGCCGCACAGTGTTGTTAATGGATTATCTCACAAGTGAAATTATTTGCAACAAGTGATCTATAATGTTCTGTATGGCTGTTTCTGACAATAACATTTTTAAAAAGAGGTAAGCTAAGTTGTTTCTTAACTGAACTTAAAGTTCCCCTGTGTCATGAGTGAAATCAGAAGGATTAGAACACTGAGTTCCAAACATTTAACACTTTGCTGTAAAGGATTGCAAACAGTTTCTTCATGCATAGTTTCAGAATTATAGTCTGAAATATCACCATCAGGATAACGCCTAATTCTATGGGTTTTAAAGGCAGAATAAACATTTGTATAGTAGTGATGATTTTTGAGTGGACTCTCTCATTTTGTTGTAGTTGTGTCCTTATGTGACCAAGGATATTTTTGTTATTGAATGTCTGGTTGAATTCACAAAGAGGGTAATGGAATGCTGCACTATGGAGTCCACTTTGCACAACAGTCTGGGAATGTTAAATCCATTTTCAAAGTGTTCAGTGACTAAAACGTACATATGCATGAATCATAAGGAAATGGAAAATGACTGACTTAGAAAATTAAATATTGGTGTTCAAATAACTTTATCTGTTTTTCAAAGATAATAATTTTGGACATTGAAGAACAATGTCCCTGTTTTTCATTAACCATGTTCATTGGGGTAGAGGATGAAGTTTTGCTCTAAAGTTGGTTGTGAGAACTCTCCTCTTTAATTACTACACCTTTAATTACCTTTCATAAGACATTCCTGCAAGCATGCAGTCCGATAAGCAGAGTCTATTGGACAAAGCAGGCGGTCTCTAAGGGGGTGGCTCAGAGGCTGGTGTGTGACACAGGTACTTTTCGGGGGCCGGTGTGTGTGGCACAGTATCAATGGGGTCTTGCGTTGGAGGAGCAGGAACTTTGGAGGTCAGCAGTGTGATACATTTGATCATAATATTCTTTTAGAAAGACTAGAATGTTTTGTTGGAATTAAAGGAACAGCGCTAGACTGGTTTAAATCTTATCTATCTGATCGATTTCAGTTAGTTCATGTTAATGATAGATCTTCAACATGCTCAAAGGTTACCTGTGGAGTACCACAGGGATCAGTGCTAGGACCAATTCTCTTTACTTTATACATGCTCCTAATTGGTAGAATTATTAGACAGCATGGGATTAATTTCCACTATTATGCTGATGACACCCAGCTATATCTGTCTATAATCCAGATGAAGCTAACCCATTACATAGATTACAGGCATGTCTGAAGACATAAAAACCTGGATGACTCTTAACTTTCTGCTCCTGAATGCAGACAAAACAGAAGTTATAGTCTTTGGACCAGAGTGTTTGAAAAATAAGCTGATTAGTCAGTCTCAAACTGTCCCTAACAATAACTTGGTCACTTCAACCCCTAACCCCCCCCAATGACACTGTATTTGCAGTTTACACTCGGTCACTTAAAAATGTTGCACTGCTAAATTTATCTTCCCACGCTGCTACATTACTCATACTTCATCCATCCTGTACATTCCTATTAATATAAATTTTATTCTCTACTTCTTGTTTTTATATACCTGTAAATATTTTTTCTATTTATATAATTTGATCTTGTAGCTAGTTTTTATATTTAATTTTTTTATATTCGGATGTAACTGGGGCCGTGACTCTCAATTTCGTTCTACCTCATGTAACACGTGATGTGAATGACAATAAAGTCTCTTGAATCTTGAATCACTTCATTTGGATGGGATTAAACTGATTTCAGATAATAAAGTAAAAAAATCTTGGTGTTGTTTTTGATCAGGACCTTTCATTTAAATCCCAGATCAAAGAGGTTTCTAGAATTTCCTTCTTTCATCTGAGGAACATTGCAAAGATTAGAAATCTCCTGTCCAGGGGTGATGCTGAGAAACTAGTCCCTGCATTTGTTACTTCAAGGCTGGACTATTGTAATTCTTTACTATCAGGAAGTCCACAAACTGTAGTTAAAAGCCTTCAGCTGATCCAAAATGCTGCAGCCAGAGTTCTGATGAAAATGAAAAAGAGAGATCATATCTCTCCTATCCTGGCTTCTCTTCATTGGCTTCCTGTTAAATGCAGAATAGAATTTAAAATCCTCCTTCTCACATATAAAGCCTTAAATGGCCAAGCTCCATCTGATATCAGAGATCTGATTGTTCCTTATGTTCCTAACAGAGCACTTCGCTCTCAATCTGCAGGTTTACTAGTGGTTCCTAGAATTTCTAAAAGTAGAATGGGAGGCAGATCTTTTAGTTATCAGGCTCCTCTCCTGTGGAACCAACTACCAGTTTTAGTCCGTGAGGCAGACACCCTGTCTACTTTTAAGGCTAGGCTTAAAACTTTCCTTTTTGATAAAGCTTCTAGTTAGAGTGGCTCAGGTTATCCTGAGCTATCTCTATACTTATGCTGCTATAGGCTTAGACTGCCGGAGGACATAGGGACCCCTTTTTCATCATTCTATCTCTATTCTCCCACTTTGCAGAATCTATGAGTTCAATCTCTAACATTCTGCTCTCTCTGGTTTTTCTCATAGTAGCTTCATCTGGTCTGTTCCTGTTTGGCTGTGACTCCATCCTGGAGAGAAATATCAGCTGTGCTGCTGCCATCAACACCTTTGATTATAGATGCTGGAGATCGGCCTGTTTTTCAGTGTAGTCCTTTTTCTCTGACTGACTGGCTGGATGTGCTCTCTTCATTGACATAGGAGTGGTCTTGGAGCTCGTCTGCCTGGCTGTGTGTTTCCTGGACGGGGCTGCCTTTTACAGCTGCTTTTTGTATCTCTGCTTCTGTCTCCTTGAACCCCAGTCGGCCTCGGCAGATGGACGCTCACACTGAGCCTGGTTCTGCTGGAGTTTATTTCGTGGTAAAAGGGAGCTTTTCCTCTTCACTCTGGCTAAAAGCATGTTTAGTGTGAGGGATTGTATTTGAGACAATGAGTTAATGCAATCAAGGGTGAGGCGGAGCTAGGATCTCAAATGGCAGACCCACAGATAGGCGGTCCTAAGGACCAACAAAGAGACGCTGCTGACAATCAACAAAGAGGTGGCACTGGGGACCAAACAAGAAACAAGAAAACACAGTGCTGTTGCACCCACAGAAGGTGGGGACACCCTTGGAGACTAGAAACACCCACAGAGGGGCCTTGGACATGTTCAATTCTTTGTATTCTCTATACACTCACCGTCCACTTTATTAGGTACCCCATGCTAGTAACGGGTTGGACCCCCTTTTGCCTTCAGAACTGCCTCAATTCTTGGTGGCATAGATTCAACAAGGTGCTGGAAGCATTCCTCAGGGAGGTTGGTCCATATTGACATGATGGCATCACACAGTTGCCGCAGATTTGTCGGCTGCACATCCATGATGCGAATCTCACGTTCCACCACATCCCAAAGATGCTCTATTGGATTGATATGTGGTGACTGTGGAGGCCATTTGAGTACAGTGAACTCATTGTCATGTTCAAGAAACCAGTCTGAGATGATTCCAGCTTTATGACATGGCGCATTATCCTGCTGAAAGTAGCCATCAGAAGTTGGGTACATTGTGGTCATAAAGGGATGGACATGGTCAGCAACAATACTCAGGTAGGCTGTGGCGTTGCAACGATGCTCAATTGGTACCAAGGGGCCTAAAGAGTGCCAAGAAAATATTCCCCACACCATGACACCACCACCACCAGCCTGAACCGTTGATACAAGGCAGGATGGATCCATGCTTTCATGTTGTAGACGCCAAATTCTGACCCTACCATCCGAATGTCGAAACAGAAATCGAGACTCATCAGACCAGGCAACGTTTTTCCAATCTTCTATTGTCCAATTTCGATGAGCTTGTGCAAATTGTAGCCTCAGTTTCCTGTTCTTAGCTGAAAGGAGTGGCACCCGGTGTGGTCTTCTGCTGCTATAGCCCATCTGCCTCAAAGTTCAACGTACTGTGCGTTCAGAGATGCTCTTCTGCCCACCTTGGTTGTAACGGGTGGTTATTTGAGTCACTGTTGCCCTTCTATCAGCTCGAACCAGTCTGGCCATTCTCCTCTGACCTCTGGCATCAACAAGGCATTTCCGCCCACAGAACTGCCGCTCACTGGATGTTTTTTCTTTTTCGGACCATTCTCTGTAAACCCTAGAGATGGTTGTGTGTGAAAATCTAGTAGATCAGCAGTTTCTGAAATACTCAGACCAGCCCTTCTGGCACCAACAATCATGCCACGTTCAAAGTCACTCAAACCACCTTTCTTCCCCATACTGATGCTCGGTTTGAATTGCAGGAGATTGTCTTGACCATGTCTACATGCCTAAATGCACTGAGTTGCCACCATGTGATTGGCTGCTTAGAAATTAAGTGTTAACGAGCAGTTGGACAGGTGTACCTAATAAAGTGGCCGGTGAGTGTATGTATTGATGTTTCAACAATAAGTTAAATATACACAGAAAACAACAATTATATGTAACAGTCACGTGGATAAATTTATCTTTATCTCTTATCTTTGAATCTTAGAAATTATTTGTCATGGTGACAGATGAGGATCTCTCTCACCATCCTCCCCTGGCCCTATGCCACAACTTCAAATTTCTTCTTTAGTGAGAAGAAGGCACTATTCAGAAAACATCCAGGGCTTAAGCCTCAGAACCATAGATCTATATGCACATCTGTCATACAGATTCAGATTAATTGTTTAAATCCGTGACCCAGCATTGAGGTATAAGGGCCTCTACTTGCTTTTGGTGCTGTTTTGTATGACAAAGTTCTTTAGAGAGTTTAGAAAATACATCCTTTGTCAAACTTAAACATAGCCTTTTTTCCTGTATCTGAAGTTCAGCCTCCCAATTCAATAATGGGAGTTATATATGTGAGGAATGTAAAAGTTTGACCTGGTAGCAAAATGCTAATTACCATAACAAGATATAATACAAAAACATAAAAAAATAACAAGTTTGAAAACCAACTTTGAGTTAAAATTATGTACTTGTATTTATGTGGTGTATATAAATATATATATATATATATATATATATATATACTCCGCATCCTTTGAGGCAATCTTCCTGATATATTCTTGAAACTTGGATGAATTATCTTCAATGGTGGCTCTGATACTCTCCAGGCCTCTGCCACCTTCTTCAAACTAAATGCATAACTTAATTATAAACAGGTCACCCACACTGTTTACATTCGATCACTGCTGCACTTTATTAAATGGAAATGTTCATTTCACTGCTAAGCTGCTACTCAATCACTCTTTGAAAGCTGTACAAAACAAATTTTCGTTTTTATACACACTGTGTATACAAAATGACAATAAAGTTGTCCAAGTCTAATGTTTAAGTCTAGCTTTTGGATACTGGATTTGGACTGGAAACCACAATGCAGAGAGCTTTGGTGTTTTACCATCAGTGACCTGAACTTCCTCTTCAGGCCAACTTATCATCCCAGCAGGGTATCTGATTACTGGCAAGGCATGGCTATTGATTGTTTGAACCCAGTTCTTGAATATGTTTCATGTCTGAGCCTAGTGCAATCCAGTTCCTCATACCTGAGAGTTTTTGTTTGAGGTCTGCCATTATGATATTCGCTGGAACTTCTTTTTCTTTTCTTTTTTCTTTATGCTTTTTCAGAGTTAAACAGACAAGACAAAAAAGAGAAAAAAAATACAGCAAAACAGTAAACAAGTACAGCAACAACAAAAAACAAGACAAAACAGTGTCAGCAAACTAAAGAACTGATAAGAGAATAATTATATTACTATTATATTAATAGAGCATATTAAAGCACGAGGCACAGTCAGAGAGGACAACAAATAATTCTGCAGACATTGTGTCAAGCGGATCAACATAAAACATGAGATATCAATAAAAAGAAGAGTGCAATAAAGGATGACAGTATTGAGATAATAATAAATAATTAAAAAAAGAATTAAAAAAGAAAAAAGGTCCAGAAAAGTCATTTTTAACCCATTACTTTGAATATGTCTATTAAAAGGACCCCACACATCTAGGAACTTATCATGATTGTCTGACAAAGAGTATCGAGTTCATTCGAGATAGATACTGTACAGGACACCATATCATTGAGCCATTTTTTAAAGCATGGAGGTGTAGAGGATTTCCATTCCCTCAGAATAACCCATTTTGCAACCACCAAACCAAACATTAGAGCCTGCTTCAGAGACATGGGAAGAGTAACATAGAATTTAGAGCAACCCAGAATTATCAAATGTATATAGAACTTTGCCATAAGCGTTACTATAAAATTTATATATTCTGTACCAAAGGTCCATAAGCTTAGGGCAAGAGCAAAGCACATGACCCAAAGTCCCATTGTCTGATTTACATTTGTCACATATTGGAGACACACTAGGAAACAGCTTATTAAGTTTGGTTTTAGAAAAGTGCAAACGATGGATAACCTTGAATTGAGTAAGTTGCAATCTGGAATAAATAGAACAGGTTTTGATCCTTGACAGACTCAAATTCCACATCTCATCTGAAATTTCGACTAGTGTATCAGAAGTCCAGGCCTCTTTTATAATTATAATATTCGCTGGAACTTCTTAGGGCAGGTTAGCATGATCAGTCGGAGGACAAAGAGTAGTTAAAGATGTTTATTCAGGCTACTAACAGGCAGGAAAGGCTCACTACATGAGCTGCTGGCAGGGAACGGAATGCCCAGGTGATGAGCACGCCAGGTATGGATTATCTGTCTGCGGCTCACTGCCTTCCGATGGGAGGAGATTCAGAGCGACAGGTGGGCTAGCGGATGGAACATGGGCGGGACTCCGAGCAGCAGCACAGTGGAGGCAGGTTCGAGGAACACCTGAAGAAACCAGCATGAATCCAGGAAGGGGGTTCTCTTGTCTGGCTCGGTAGCACCGAGGGGGCTTGAGGGGAATGCCAGAGCAGAATCTGAGCATCAGGGATTCAGGAACAAATCCTCAGAGCATGGAGACAGGCGAGTGAGTAATCCAGAGCACGAAAAACTGAGGGAAACAGGAGACAAGTTAGAACCAGCAATCCAGAACATCCAACAAACAGGAGCGAAGATCTGTCAACAGGACAGGGGCCTAGGCTACCACAACGGTTTAACACTCTGGCATCCTTCAGCTGACTGAAGCAGCCATAACGAGCCACAGGTGCGGGGCCACGCCCACCTGTCAACTATATATATTATCTGATTAAATTACCGATTAACCACCCCTACTAGGGTGGGCAATAAATATATAAAATTAGTAGTACAATTCTGACAATATTTTAAAACCGAAATGTATTTTTCAAGTAACTTGCAAATCAATTAAAACTGATCTTTTATAAATAAACACAAGGCTTGACCAATTTTTTTTTGGTTTGTTTATGCTAAACATGTGATAAAAATCGGTACTTCTTAGCCGCTGCTCCAGCCTCACAGGACATTACAATGAATGCGGGATTGATTGGTGGAAAAAGGAGAAATAGACTGACTGACATAAAGCTATTAAGCTCGTCATGACCTATTATGAAGGCCTACAGTTCTGCATTCATGTTTATTAATAAACACTTATTAAACACCAAAACATTTTATTGAATATTATTTATTTTTATCACCAGTTATTATAGTAGAAAACCTTTCTCAAGCAGTTTGTGATGAATTTTGGAAACAGTAGATGAGCCCCTGGTCTAACTCGACTCCTGGCATGAAAAACCTTTTCAAAGACTTACTTTTACTTATAATCATACTTTTAATCTTACCCTTATTTTATTTTTACCCTTATCTTATTTTATTCTTATATCTTCTTTGTACTTATGTAACAGTGTTTAATATGCAGAGGATTCCACTTGTCATCCGTCTATTGGGTTCAGGTCTAATGATAGGAAACAGCACCCCCTACTGGTAGCTGGCGGTGATATGTGGAGTGTACACCGAGACCTGAGCCCTGCTTATTTTGTGTTTTGCTTTTAAGTACAGGTACATATTTTATTTCTTGGTAAATTTGTTGAATATTGATGTTAAGCCAGTCTTTGAATGATGAGCACCAGGTCCTGTTTCTATGGTAACCTGTTAACCTTTGGCAGAATTCTAAAAGGCCATTTTAATCTAAATCAATCTAGATTAATTTCAAGATTACAGTGTAATTAATCTA
This sequence comes from Cyprinodon tularosa, assembly GCF_016077235.1. NCBI lineage: Eukaryota > Metazoa > Chordata > Actinopteri > Cyprinodontiformes > Cyprinodontidae > Cyprinodon > Cyprinodon tularosa. The sequence continues at coordinate 131,025 of NW_024038102.1, forward strand.
GATTAAAAATATTGTATGGATGCGTCATTACTACTGTAAAGATGTGTAACTCTTGGAATGAAATTAATATCTTGATATATATATATATATATATATATATATATATATATATATATATATATATATATATATATATATATATATATATATATATATATATATATATATATATATATATATATACACTCACCGGCCACTTTATTAGGTACACCTGTCCAACTGCTCGTTAACACTTAATTTCTAAGCAGCCAATCACATGGCGGCAACTCAGTGCATTTAGGCATGTAGACATGGTCAAGACAATCTCCTGCAGTTCAAACCGAGCATCAGTATGGGGAAGAAAGGTGATTTGAGTGACTTTGAACGTGGCATGATTGTTGGTGCCAGAAGGGCTGGTCTGAGTATTTCAGAAACTGCTGATCTACTGGGATTTTCACGCACAACCATCTCTAGGGTTTACAGAGAATGGTCCGAAAAAGAAAAGACATCCAGTGAGCGGCAGTTCTGTGGGCAGAAATGCCTTGTTGATGCCAGAGGTCAGAGGAGAATGGCCAGACTGGTTCGAGCTGATAGAAGGGCAACAGTGACTCAAATAACCACCCGTTACAACCAAGGTGGGCAGAAGAGCATCTCTGAACGCACAGTACGTCGAACTTTGAGGCAGATGGGCTACAGCAGCAGAAGACCACACCGGGTGCCACTCCTTTCAGCTAATAACAGGAAACTGAGGCTACAATTTGCACAAGCTAATCGAAATTGGAAAATAGAAGATTGGGAAAACGTTGCCTGGTCTGATGAGTCTCGATTTCTGCTGCGACATTCGGATGGTAGGGTCAGAATTTGGCGTCTACAACATGAAAGCATGGATCCATCCTGCCTTGTATCAATGGTTCAGGCTGGTAGTGGTGGTGTCATGGTGTGGGGAATATTTTCTTGGCACTCTTTAGGCCCCTTGGTACCAATTGAGCATCGTTGCAACGTCACAGCCTACCTAAGTATTGTTGCTGACCATGTCCATCCCTTTATGACCACAATGTACCCAACTTCTGATGGCTACTTTCAGCAGGATAATGTGCCATGTCATAAAGCTGGAATCATCTCAGACTGGTTTCTTGAACATGACAATGAGTTCACTGTACTCAAATGGCCTCCACAGTCACCAGATCTCAATCCAATAGAGCATCTTTGGGATGTGGAACGGGAGATTCGCATCATGGATGTGCAGCCGACAAATCTGCAGCAACTGTGTGATGCCATCATGTCAATATGGACCAAACTCCCTGAGGAATGCTTCCAGCACCTTGTTGAATCTATGCCACGAAGAATTGAGGCAGTTCTGAAGGCAAAAGGGGGTCCAACCCGTTACTAGCATGGGGTACCTAATAAAGTGGCCGGTGAGTGTATATATATATATATATATATATATATATATATATATATATATATATATATATATATATATATATATATATATATATATATACAGTGGGGAGAACAAGTATTTGATACACTGTTGATTTTTCAGGTTTCCCCATTTGCAATAGGTGCTCTTCAACTGTGAGTGATGGAATCTAAAACAAAAATCCAGAAAAATACAAAGTATGATTTTCAAATAATTAATTTCCATTTTATTGTGTCAAATAAGTATTTGATCATCTATCAACCAGTAAGAATTTTGGCTCTCACAGACATGTTAGTTATTCTTTAAGAAGCCCTCCTGTTCTCCACTCATTACCTGTATTAACTGCACCTCCCCACTGTATATATATATATATATATATATATATATATATATATATAGTCAATTTGACACCAGCTGCTATTTACAGTGGTATGGGAAGAGACACAGGAAACACCCTGCCCAGGTTTGTTCAACAATGATACATATATATTTGCATTAATAAACCTTAAGAAACAGATGATTGTAACATGTATTGTTTTTAATCATGGAGTGATGCTCTAGCATTATGAGATACATCAATTCAAGTATGTGTATTCAATGGGGAGTAAAACCATAAATTAATACATTTCTTACTTAAATTCTTGAGCACTACAATTGTTGTAAATCTTGTTGATACTACAAGCTCCCTCTTGTAACTGCACAGCATTTAGACTACGTTCAAACTGCAGGCATTAATGCTCAGTTCAGATTTTTTATTTTATTTTTTTTGTCAAAACCGATCCTTTTGTGTTTTGTAATCTCCTGTGTGAACTGCATTCATACAACTTAGATGTCCTGCATGTGCAGTAGAGGACGCAATGATGCCACAAGCAAGAATGCTCTGTGTTTACGGGAGTTAACATGGAATGTAGTGCTTGTGGTTGTCATGATTTTCTTATCAGAGTGTTTGTCCCACATTCAGAAAACTCCCTAGAAAGTGTTAAAAGTTGAAGTTTTTTTTCACAGAACAGTAGTAGAAGTATCTTGGTGCATATGCCTGTCCTCCACTAGGTGGTGGTGAGAAACCTAGAAATGGTTTCCAGGAAGGAGACTTGTTCAGAAACCTGGTGGGTTTGTGGCTTTTGTCTGGCACAGTAAGTCTGAAACAAGCAAGGTGAAGCTTTGAAATGTTTCGGTCAGGAGTGGAGGACCCTGCTGCCATTTACAAACTGGATCCACAGAATGGGCATTTTTCTGAGAGATTCTGGACATAGACAACCAGCAGGATCCACTTGGAACAGGGAATCTTTAGAGCGATAAAACAGAGGTTAAAACATTTCGAAAACAGAGCAAAAACAGGCTGGGGTTCAGAGGCTTGCATTACCACTCAGTGTTACAATCAGTCCTCACTCCTCCCTAAATGCTGTTCCTGATGACCGTCAACCAGCTGCAGGGGTGCCTCATTAAAGGCCGTTGTTCTGTCAGATAGACATACAGGGCCATATCATCCCATCCAACACTTGGTATATGAGTGCTTTAGATAGAAGATTTTAAAAAAGCAATGGTGATACATACCTTATGTGCATTAAACATCAATGTGCTTTACGAAGTAAAATTAACATTAATTGATAAAGGCTAACAAGAAAAGGGAAATCACTTCATGGGAGTCTGTTTTTAAAGTTGAAAAGTTTGAATAAATATAAACCCTTCTTTCCAGTTCAATTCATACATTCAGTGGCGGCTGGCCAATAGAGGGCGCTAGGGCGCCACCCCACCCACCTAATGACCCTGATTAAGACAAAAAAAAAAAAAAAAGAAGTAATTTCTTTTTTTGGAATTTAATTTTAAATTAATATTTAAAATATTTCTAAACAAACTTATATATTTTTTTAAATGTGCAAGATAAATATTAAGTTTTAATTATTAATAAAGCGTGAAGGAGGATGCATTTGTCAGCTACATAACGAGGAGTCTTAGAATCCGAACAGACCTCGGTGCCGCTGTAGGTACCAGATATCCTCAGGGGCCATGCCCATTCTTATGACTTTAAAATACGGCAACTCCACTGTTGTCATATGTTTCTTAAGAATCAAATCTCTTTTGGAGTCTCAATATTTTATTACCTATTTTTTCTATTATTTTACATTTCATTGGTGATCTAAAGTAGCCGAAAGTAGGAAACAATCATTCTAAGTCTTAGAAGAAAGTGCTGCATTCTAAGACTGAGCTCTGCCATTTAAGAAGATGACCAAAAAAAAAGTCTCAGCTTATTTTTATTCTTTTTATTGAGATCTGAGGACAGAAAAGACAAAATTAACATCTCAAAAATGACTTTTGTAGAGATTTTGGACATATGAAACAGTTATTTTACTTGTAGAAAAAAAGAAAAAACGATTGTTGTTGACACAAAGTTAAAAGTAGTGTAGCTTAATATGGCCTGTTAGCTACTAAACACAGCTAGCCACAGCGCTACCCAGCTCTCTGTCAGGACTCCTGTGTTTGTGTGTCTGTGTTTGTCTCCCTTTATCCACCAGGAGGCGCCTGGTGCTGGTCCGCCTCCTCACACACCTCGTTAGACGGAGTGTTCTTAAGTTCTTAAGTTTTGGGTACTCTAGCCAAGCTGAGTTTTGCTACGTCAAACTGAGTTTTTGTCAACCTGAGTTTAACTTTGTTTTTTTTGTCTCTGCCTCTCGGCATTAAAGCTACGGTGTGTAATAATTACAGGGATATACAGTCAGAAATGTAATATATTATACATAACTATGTTATTTATCATCATCTACGAGCTCAGCCTCTTAACCTTAATATTTTCGTTGCCTTAGAATTCGTTATTTATAATTACATAGGAGCGGGTCTCGCAGCCATGGAGGCAGACAACTTTGCGCTACGGCAGCGCAGAGCCAACAAACTAGCGATTGCGAGATTGCCCATTACGCTCGAAAGTAACTAGTTGAGAGCAAGTTGAGAGAGATGAACTGAGACGGTACTGAACAATAGATGGCAGTATTAAAATTATCTATGTAAACAAACCTCTTCACTTGAGAAGGTAGGTGATGCGGACGTCGTGGAAGAGATTTTGTCCCGTAACGCTTGCCGTACTGTTGGGGGGGGGGAGCGGTGGGGGGGAGATGTTCATGTTGCTGCGGTCTGCAGTCTGGACGTTAGATGTCGCTGAAAATTACACACTGTACCTTTAAGTCATTCTTCAAATTGGATGTTTCGGACCTTCTCTCCCTGGAAGGATCAACTGAGCTTCAAACTGAGCTGGGGTTCAAACAGGAGGTTTGGATCCACTTTCCCCAAGAGATCGTTTGAGCTTCTCACCAAGAAAGGGATTATTCTCCACTACGACTCGTTCAAGTATCGCAGGAAATCTGAGTGGCAGTCAGTTTCTCCGTTCACCTTCTAACAACCGCATTCTGGGTAAACCCTGTTCCGCCCTCCACCAAATCAGACAAACACTGGAACCACGGCACACAGACAGGAGTCAAGGATTCAACAACTTCTCTGGAAACGTGAGTCGGCAACCAAATCCTCTTCTCCAAGTTCACGAGTCAAAATCCCCACTGAGCCTGAACTTACCGCTGTGTCTTCCCCTCACTTTACAGTGTTCAGAGCAACACTTCTCCCTCTGTTTTACTTCTTCAATAAAACCTGTTAAACCTTTCCTCTGGTCTCTCTGAATTGGTTTTTCTGCATGTGGGTCCGAGCTTTAGATAAAACATGACACTCTCCCCCTCTATATCATGGTCTGACAGTTACTTTGTTCACCATAAACATATATATATATATATACCGGGAGCTTCTGTCATGTTTGCATGTCTAACGACCGATGAAGTTTTACATGATCGATAAAATACACATATATATATATATATATATGTGTATTTTATCGATCATGTAAAACTTCATCGGTCGTTAGACATGCTAACACGACAGAAGCTCCCGGTTAGGCACTCTGACGCTGCATGATTGTATTACCGTTGTCTGGGCAACCATAATGTTTTACATCAAGTGGAAAGGTTCAGCCAATCATGTAGCGTAACGTCACTGGCATGCTCAGGACCTGAGCAGATCTGACCACCCGAGCAAGTCTGGTACCTACACTGCGCTTTGATGTAATCGGCCTACGAATCTGGCCTTTGGAGGACGTATACCCTGAATCCAAATGGATATGTCCTCCAGGGCACAGCTAAGCAGCGACCTGAGGTGATAGGAACTATATTTGTTCACCACCTCCTGCCACAGCCAAGACGTTTTGCAGTGTCATTGACAGATCAAGTCGTGGGATCTGGAGATGCATTGGAGAGAGAGAGAAAAAGCGCAAGAAAATACCTTTTCCAGGACCTGGTTTAGCAAGAAGGCTTGGCTAACTGCATGCAACGAGGCTACGACTTTATTCTGCTGACAGCCTGCCTCCTTTTTCAAACGTCAAGATCTGACCCATTATGGATTAAGACTGGTAGGACTGATTTAAATATTTCTTTCAAAAAAGGGAAAGAAGCATTAACACTCTGGGATTCAAATGGAAAATAACATAATAAAATTACATTTTTGTAGAGGTTTGTTAATTTTCATAGTTGTTATAGTAGTTAAAGGCACACTATGCAACATTTTTCAGTTAATTAATGTGTTCCATAACGTTTTGGATGATTAAATGAGTCATTTCAGGTTGAACAAAGGTATTCTCGGCCGCCCTGGTGGTCTGTGGGGGAAATACTGCACTTGCAATTGCAGGAGCACCGACCCGCACCCACAGGCTCAGAAGTCTCGTGAGAGTCAGTCTTGCTTTACGGCGAGAACTGCTACACCCCCCAGTTAAAAGCATTCTCGTTGCTAGCACAGTGGCGATCCTTGTGCAGTTATGCTACGTTCACGCAGCAAAAGCAGCAAAATCGTGTCTGCTGCTTCATTTTTGCTGCTTGAACCAGTTAGTTCTGACGCGCAGCTGAAGCAGCTTTGCTGCTCTGGCTGTGCGGTGCAAAAGTGTGTCTGACGCACGTTGGGCGGAGCTTCACTATCCTTTCTCTGCCTTGCAGCTATATTTGCTGTGATCATTTGGAATAAAGTAGTTTTAATATGTGTTTAAATGAGAAAATACACCTGAAAACGTACTCAGTGCAGTCAGTTCATTCAGATTATTATCCTGCCTTCAATATTTTTTCTGTCGGAGCCGCTCAGACCCCCACATACCAGCGGTGCGCCGACAGAAGGAACCCCTTCATCAGCAGCCTCTGGCCAGGTCACGTCCTCACGGTTCACCGCGGCAGCTGGTAGGTGTTTTTCATCTAAATAATCCAAACTGCATATTCTGCCGGCAGATTTCTGCATTTTAAGTTAATTTAGGCGTCAATAAACTGTTGAAGAGGAGAGATCATAGCCTCTGATCATCAGCGCTGTGTCTCTCTCCCTGCTTCAGCTGCTCAGACGTGCTGGGCCTGCTGCTCCTTTGCTGCGCCTTGACGCGCGTCAACCATTGACTTTGCATGTAAACTCGCTGCTTCTGTCGCGCCAGCTGCGGTGTGAACGCAGCATTAGTCATTCGTTGCGCTGGCCTGTCTGCTAAGCTCAAAACAACCGCGCCTGGCTTGACGGAGAAACGTGGAGAACAGCTGTGCATATTTACGACAGTGCACTTTTACTTTCGCCCTCTGGGGGGAGTCTCGCTGGAAAATCAACACCGGTTGCATAGTGTACCTTTAAATAAACACATTCTCAGAAAATAAATAATTTTTATATATTAAAAGATATAAAGCTGGACCATGCAATATTGGACCATGCAAAACACAGACTTACCTTCACAAAACCTCAAAAGGACAACATTTATGTACAAAAAGTAAACCTGTACATGAAATTATGTTAGGTTTTTATAATGTTTTTTGTTAGCATTCAAATAAATATACTGGTATGATAAATTAGTATACATTTGATTGGTTTTTGGTATATGTCTGAGTTTACAGCCCCCATTGGAGAAAACTCCACCATATTCAATATTGTATATTTGCTCTGACATTGAAATGTGTAATGTGTAATATTTAATTGTATTTTGTGAGTAATTTATTTAAGAACAAAGACACATCAACAGTTTGTTTAAATATATGTATTTTTTTTATTTCTTTCTATATCTTTTTGTAGCTTCTACATCATATCCGTAATCCTCCTCATGCTCATAAACCTCATCCCTCCGTATCCCATCTCCTTGAAGCTCCTGTACTCTCCGGGCCTCAGATACATCATCCTGCCTCTGTAGAAGGGCTGCTCGTACATCATCCAGTGACCGTCCATCACGTGGCAGGACATGCAGTCGGACATGTGGTAGCGATCCATGATGTTTTCACAGTCATCCATCAGCTCATACATCTGACCACCGAAGTTCTCTCTCTCATAGATCCTCATCCTGTAGGCTCCCCTGTACTGTTTGGAGGGATAATTACTCAATGACGCAACGTTTACGACTAAACAAAAATCATAATAATCATATTTTTGTCTTTATACCTACCAAGGGGATCATACGGCAAGATCTAATTCCACCACTCAAGCCCATCGTACTCATGTGGTCACCATAGTCTCCCCTTCTAATGAAATACTGGTTTCCCATGAAGTTGGGGCGGTCGTAAACAATAAAAAATCCATACTCCACCTTGAAGGAGTTACATCTGCTCAGGTGGGAGGACATGTCATCACAGTCACCACTACTCTCATAGGAGCGACCCTGAAAGTTTTTATCTTCATAGAAGATAATCTGTAAAGCAGGAGACATAAGATAAATGCTACATACTGAACAAAAGATGGTTGAAAAGACATTTAAAAGATGACATCTATTAGATCCAAAAGATTTCTACATTTGTTTGAAAAGTGAAAGGTGAAAAGCCATAATTTTCAGCATCTATTAATGTTCTAAAGTGTGATAAAATCTGATTGACCAAACACAGCCCAATTTTCAACAACCGTTTTTGGACTAAATCAAAACTATGATGGAGTCACCCGATTTAGCCTAAGAACCAATGTCTGGTATTTGGGGGGAAAGACTTTTAGATTGTTGAAAATACATTGAAACCTGGGTTTTCAATGTCTTTCCAACTTCTATTATTGGACTATAGTGTGACAAAATCAGACTGACCAAACACACCCCAATATTTACCAACTATTTCCGGACTAAATCAAGATTATGATGGACCGAGCATATGTAGCATAAAAACCAATGTCCAACAGACGTCTGTTGTTTGGCAGTTCATGTACTTTAAAATATCTATTTATCAACTAATAAATTCACATTTTCACATAAATTCAGATATCTTTAAGCTTACCTTGCCCTTGCTCATGTCAACTGTATCCATGGTTCTAGTTGGAATGCTGCTGATAATGCTACTCTGCTGTTCTTTCTGATTTAACCCATGTTTTTATACCCGACACTCCCCACAGAATCATTGGCCCCCTGTTGTTTAAAACCCTTACTCTGCAGTATGGTATAGAGCCCTTTAATGGCTGCAGTTCTTTAGTATCTGTCTGGGCGCTCAAAAACTTTAGATATACATCCCAACAACACACATCCTGTCAAGCTTAAAGAGAGCATTATTTATCTATGTTTCCTTTTTATTTTGTTGAATTCTGCTCCCCCCACCCCCAAAAAACAAAAACACATGCCCAAACACTAGATTTCCTTGAAGTAAAACAAACTCTAACATATATATATAATTAATTAGCCCTATCCTACCCACTCCATTGCAATTTATAATATATATAATAAGATTTGTTTACACTTTACATATTTAATTAACCATAGAAGAAATTCTGCAGGTTATATTGTCCTATTTCTACATGCTATAATTTTAACCCTGACTGTATAATCCAAATGTTAGTAATTTGTGGGAAATAAGTATTTTACCTCATTAAAATCCTAAAAAGTTAAATTCACCAAGAGAAAAAGAAATATATTTTTGTTCATTTTCACATTCTTCTTTTTATTATAGCTCCGGGAATAGGTGTCCCAGAGCTTTATGCGTTCACATGCAGACTATAATGTTCTGCTTGATATTTGTATATTAAACTTTAGTGAAAGTTATATAGGGAGTAAAATCTTATACAATGGACACAGTGACAGAAAGGGAGGTGAGAAAGAAATACGGGATAAGAACTAAGCAGAGAGAAAGAGAGAGACAGGAAACAGTGCATGAAAAAAGAAAATAAAGCAAAACAGAGAAAAATAGACACTGCAGAAGACATACAGTAACTCTTAAAAGTCTCGAAGCAGCCTTTTAGGAGTTACTGTATATAAAAGAAGACAACAGACAACCAAAATGAAAATAAATTTAAAAAAGATTTCACAAGCAGCAGGTATCCTTTAGGGATCAATGAGTATTGAAGTCAAAACCTTTAGTGATTACACAAAATTATTCAGGGTGAGTCATACTGCAGGTCTGTCTCTCTCTCTTCTCTGCAGGACGTGATGGGCAGGTGCAGCTCATCTCTGTTAATTTTGGAGCCTACTTAAGGAGCTGGGACCAGCAGGAGGGCGTCAGTTCTTTCTTGCTACCAGCGTGGTATATGACCGACCAGCTTTCTCCTAGATTTCTATTCAAAGCAGATCTAATCCCGTGTCTCTGTTTTTTCCCTCCTAGCAACCAACCAAGCCTGTTTGCCGCAGCCCTCCTCCAGGAGCCCACCTGCCTGTCCACCCTCCTACAAACCATCACCTGAAGGGTAGAGTTTCAGTTTGCTCCTGGATCCAGGACACAATCCTTCCAAGCTCAAAACAACCTCTCTACTTGAATCAATCAACCAAGACATTGAGCAGTAGTATTGAATCCACCATTGATGATTACCTCAGAGATGTAGACTATTGTCTTTTAGATTTACACAATCCCTCCACCTGGGAGAAACTGAAGCTAATCTGAAAAACCACATGAAGGAATGTTCACATGTTCATGGTTAGCCATCAGTCCTCCTTCAGAAAGCGCTATTCTTCTCTTTACCAGGCTTTGAGATAGGAATGTTCAGTGTATGCAGATCCAGCTTCCACATCACTTGATGCTCTTGGTGTCCAGCAGAAAAAGAAGCAACCACTGAAAGAATTCAAGCTGCCTATTTTCAGGGGTGAAATGATGCTGTTTGGAGGGAAACCACCAAGATCAGAATGAGCAGACAAAACAGACATGGATGAGAGAGATTGAAGCTACCCTTCATAGGCAACCCAGTCTCATGGGAAAATGTACCCCCACTACGTTGGTCCACACTGCAAAACGTAGTGGAGGTACATTAATGGCCATTTTTTTGTGGTACTGTTACGTTTCTTCTGCCTATACGCTTTCTATTGTTTTACGTCCTAGTCACGTGACTTTCAAGATTCCAGCTGGGAGAAGAAGAAAAAAATATATATGGCCGACATTCGCTCATTTTTTTGTGGAAAGATTAATGACTTGAGTTTGTTTTTGCATTAAAATGAGTTTTGATTACATTTTAGTGAGAAATGTATAGTTTGTTGCCAGAATATTTACTCAGGGAATGTACATATTCACTTGCTTGTTCGTTTCTTGCAAAGATTTTTCAAGATAATGTGAAACTGTAACATTTTGGTATAAACATGGCTGAGATTTCTCTAACTTTTAGTGGGAAAATCAATAATTTCAATCAGTTTCTGCATTTAAATGGGTTTTGATTACATTTATAGCGAGAAGTGTAGGGTTTATTTACAGGTGCTGGTCATAAAATTAGAATATCATGAAAAAGTAGATTGATTTCAGTAATTCCATTTAAAAAGTGAAACTTGTATATTATATTCATACATTACATACAAACTCATATATTTCAGATGTTTATTTTGTTTAATTTTGATGATTACAAATGACAACAAATGAAAATCTCAAATTCATCATATCAGAAAATTAGAATATTACTGAAGACCAATAAAAACAAAGGATTTATAGAAATGTTGGCCAACTGAAAAGTATGAACATGAAAAGTATGAGCATGTACAGCACTCAGTATTTAGTTGGGCCTCCTTTGGCCTGTATTACTGCAGCAATGCGGCGTGGCATGGAGTCGATCAGTCTGTGGCACTGCTCAGGTGTTATGATAGCCCAGGTTGCTCTAATAGTGGCTTTTAGCTCTTCTGAATTGTTGGGTCTGGTGTATTGCATCTTCTTCTTCACAATACCCCATAGATTTTCTATGGGGTTAAGGCCAGGAGAGTTTGCTGGCCAATTAAGAACAGGGATACCATGGTCCTTCAACCAGGTGCTGGTAGCTTTGGCACTGTGTGCAGGTGCCAAGTCCTGTTGGAAAATGAAATCTGCATCTCCAAAAAGTTGGTCAGCTGCAGGAAGCATGAAGTGCTCTAAAACTTCCTGGTATGTGGCTGCGTTGACCCTGGACCTCAGAAAACACAATGGACCAACACCAGCAGATGACATGGCACCCCAAACCATCACTGACTGTGGAAACTTTACACTGGACTTCAAGTAACGTGGATGAAGTGCCTCTCTTCTTTTCCTCCAGACTCTGGGACCTTGATTTCCAAAGGAAATGCAAAATTTACTTTCATCAGAGAACATGACTTTGGACCACTCACCAGCAGTCCAGTCCTGTTTCTCTTTAGCCCAGGCAAGACGCTTCTGACGCTGTCTGTGGTTCAAGAGTGGCTTGACACAAGGAATGCGACAGCAGAAACCCATGTCTTTCATACGTCTGTGTGTGGTGGTTCTTGAAGCACTCACTCCAGCTGCAGTCCACTCTTTGTGAATCTCCCCCACATTTTTGAATGGGTTTTGTTTCACAATCCTCTCCAGGGTGCGGTTATCTCTCTTGCTTGTACACTTTTTTCGACCACATCTTTTCCTTCCCTTCGCCTCTCTATTAATGTGCTTGGACACTGAGCTCTGTGAACAGCCAGCCTCTTTAGCGATGACCTTTTGTGTCTTGCCCTCCTTGTGCAAGGTGTCGATGGTCGTCTTTTGGACAACTGTCAAGTCAGCAGTCTTCCCCATGATTGTGTAGCCTATAGAACTAGACTGAAAGACCATTTAAAGGCTTTTGCAGGTGGTTTGAGTTAATTAGCTGATTAGAGTGTGGCACCAGGGGCCATCAATTTTGAACCTTTTCACAATATTCTAATTTTCTGATATGATGAATTTGAGATTTTCATTTGTTGTCATTTGTAATCATCAAAATTAAACAAAATAAACATCTGAAATATATGAGTTTGTATGTAATGTATGAATATAATATACAAGTTTCACTTTTTAAATGGAATTACTGAAATCAATCTACTTTTTCATGATATTCTAATTTTATGACCAGCACCTGTACATAATATTTACTTAGTGAACATACATAATCACCCGCTTGCTAGTTTTTGCTACGTTTTTCGGATCTCGTCAGGATTATGTGAAATTGCAACGTTTTGGCTGCTACCCATCGCCTAGCATTTAGCTGCCGCCCCGATTCAACATTGAATTCTTTGTGATTTAACTCCATCTGACGGATCAAACCCTCGCCACTGCGTGCGTTGCGTCTGAGGTTGATTTTCAGATCAATGCATTACGTCGTGGCATACGGGAGAAACTAATTAAACTAGTTAAAAAAAGGATCATGGGTTAAGATCGGACGTGTTTTATTTGGAAATCTACCGGATCCTTTGTGCATTTAACTTCCTGTTTGGTGCGATCTCATTGATGGGTTTTGACCAGATTTTGACCAAAGAGAAACTAAAAAAAAAAAAAAACTATTTAAATACACAACCATAATATCTGGAATCAGTGACAGAGAGCGACTGGGACCAAAGGTTTATTACTTTCTCCCCACTGATTTCCATTCAAAATGTTTTCGATCCCACCGGGCTCTAGGGAAGGGGCGTGCATACCGCCACCTACTGTTCATGAGTGTGTAGCAACATTGTTTTACATCTATTAAATTCTATTTTTTAATTTTGTATTCTGAAGATAAATAAATAATGCTTTCCTTAATCTATAAATATCTTTTATATTTCCTTTATTTCCCAATAATCCTTTAAGACTCCATTCTTGGCCTGTCCTTTCAACTCTTTTCAATTTCTTCCTTTCAGGTTCATATGTTTTGCAGTTCATCAATACATCTACATTTTCTATCCCTCCACATCCTTCACATTTATCATTATTTTTCCTCCCTATTACGTATAAATTGTCATTTAAATAAGTATGACCTACTCTTCTCAGTTTACTCTTCATTTGTGTTTCTTATAGTGATCTCTTTTCAACATTCCTGTTTATTTAATCTTTGCTGTTCTTCATATTTATGGTTTTCTGTTATCTTAATATATTTTTTTTCCCATTTCAGATTATTTATCTAAATTTCTCCAGTCCATTTGCCATTCTCTAATTTTCCCTTTTGGTTAATCTGTGTTTCTTAGTTATTCATTTCTATTCTATTTTGTGTCATATTAGTTCTTCCCAGCCCTGCCCTTAGCTCTCCTAATGAGGAGCACCTGCTGCTACTTAGCTGATCACTCCCTTCATCTGTCTCCCATATAAACTCCTCCTCTGCAGTTACTCTTTGCTGGAATATCTTATGCTT
>NW_024038104.1:0-86376 GCF_016077235.1 Cyprinodon tularosa
GGAGAAACTACTCCATGCATTTGTTACTTCAAGGCTGGACTATTGTAATTCTTTACTATCAGGAAGTCCACAAACTGTAGTTAAAAGCCTTCAGCTGATCCAAAATTCTGCAGCCAGAGTTCTGATGAAAATGAAAAAGAGAGATCATATCTCTCCTATCCTGGCTTCTCTTCATTGGCTTCCTGTTAAATCAAGAATAGAATTTAAAATCCTCCTTCTCACATATAAAGCCTTAAATGGCCAAGCTCCATCTGATATCAGAGATCTGATTGTTCCTTATGTTCCTAACAGAGCACTTCGCTCTCAATCTGCAGGTTTACTAGTGGTTCCTAGAATTTCTAAAAGTAGAATGGGAGGCAGATCTTTTAGTTCTCTGGCTCCTCTCCTGTGGAACCAACTACCAGTTTTAGTCCGTGAGGCAGACACCCTGTCTACTTTTAAGGCTAGGCTTAAAACTTTCATTTTTGATAAAGCTTCTAGTTAGAGTGGCTCAGGTTATCCTGAGCTATCTCTATAGTTATGCTGCTATAGGCTTAGACTTTTGGAGGACATAGGGACCCCCATTTCATCATTCTGCTTCATTCTCTCTCTGTTCTCCTATTCTGCAGAATCTGTTAGTTCAATCTCTAACCTTCTGCTCTCTCTGCTTTTCCTCAGAGTAGCTTTGCCTCGTCTGTTCCTGTTTGGCTGTGACGTCATCCTGGAAAGCTGTGCTGCTTCAATCAACACCCTTGTTTATAGATGTTGGAGATTGTTTTCCAGTGTGGTCCTGTTTCTCTGACCGTGACTGAGTGGATGTGCTCTCTTCGTCCTCTGGTTTTGGAGCTGCCTTGGAGCTCGTCTGCCTGGCTGTGTGTTTCCTGGACGGGGCCGCCTTTTACAGCTGCTTTTTGTATCTATGCTTCTTTTTCTATGTCTGCTTCTGTCTCCTTGAACCCCAGTTGGCCTCGGCAGATGGCCGCTCACACTGAGCCTGGTTCTGCTGGAGGTTTCTTCCTGTTAAAAGGGAGTTTTTCCTCTCCACTGTCGCCACGAGCATGCTTAGTGTGAGGGATTGTATTTGAGTCAATGAGTCAATGCAATCAACTGGTTTTCCTTAGATAGAAAACTTTGTATCAATTTGACTGGATGATCTGGTTGAACTGTAAAGTGCCTTGAGATGACATGTGTTGTGAATTTGGCGCTATATAAATAAACTGAATTGAATTGAATTGTTTTTTTAAGTTTAAAAAGAAAGTTTGTACTAATTTTAATGTAACCTTTTGGGTTTACATTTTGTCAAGATAAGCTTATTTATTATTAACAAAAAATGAGGTTGACACATAAAGATACTGATAAGATAAAACACTGACCTCCTTTGATGGGCTTCATCCGGGCTTTCAGTCAGACTGTTATAAAAAAAAAAGAACTGATTAAAAGTGTTAAAAGCAAAGATAACTGGGTACCTTTCATGGTTAACATGACCACATAACACTAGGAACACACAGTATATATATATATATATATATATATATATATATATATATATATATATATATATATATATATATATATATATATATATATATATATTGTATAAAAGGCTCTGACATTCCTGTATTTTAGTTTGTAATATTGGTTTAGTTTACTCTAGGAAGTGACGTAAGCCCCAGTTTAGTGCTGCGCCACCGCTCAGGAAAGTAGTTTTAATGTACTTTCAGTTTCAGTTTGCTGCATTCTCGACACGTGAGACCGCATTCTTGGTGAAGTTCTGATAAGTGATGCTCCGAGTGTTAAGTTGATGACAAAACGTAAGTTATCGCACCTAGCGTGCTGTTTGTGTATTCTAGATTCAGTCGTTATGTAAGCTACGAGAGGACGGGTATGGGGCTCTGAGCGCTGGAACTAAGTTGAGCCTGCTTGGTCCTCATACGTTTACTGTACTTTGGCGCCATCATGGCTGGATAAAATCCCTGCACAATGGTGGCAGCTGGCAGCGCATGCTCTTAATAATGCTGCAATAACTAAATGGAAAATAACAACAGATACAATCGAAATGCAGTTAGTGTTTAAGTACATTTTATGTTCAACTGAGCCGAAGGGCTGTCTGTGTTTGTGTTTTATCATAGAGGCTGCACCTAATAATGTAACCTTTATGTGAATTGAGTTACTTATATGTCGTGGTTTTACATGTAAAGTGGATGGTTAAGTTTTTTCCTTATTGGATATTTATTTGAGTGTATTAGTTAAACCTCTGGTCTTGTAATATGTTAGCCTAATGACAATTTATTTGTTATTACAGACTGCTGGCAACACTTAGCATCACGACAAATAAACCATTTCACATCCAAAGTGAAGTTTGATCTTGTGTCCTCTTTCCTGTATCCTGACCGATACACCATCCTGTTGGCGTACGAAATACCTGAGTACCTATCCGAATTAACATATATATATATATATGTATGTGTGTGTGTGTGTGTATATATATATTCAGTGTTGTGCCTGAACGCGTTGATTGAACGAAAGTTCATGAACTCGTTCATATGTTGGCCGAACGTGAACTGAACGTACTGCATTACTGCCTGATGAACGCTATTGTGAACTCGTTCATTCTGGTGTCTGTGAACGGCACGCTCTCTCAGTTCAACTTTGTTCAATAGGTTGCCAGATTTCTATAGAGCCCTCCAGGCGAAACCCCGGCTAAATCACACCGTAAACAGGCCTTAACATGTAGCAGGAAAAACACCAAATCTGGCAACACCAGCTACCAGTGTCGTAGCCTACAGCCGCGTGCCTCATCAAAACAAAATGCAGCGTGGAAGCCACAGCAGCATGGAGGCGACTGTGGAGGCGACAAAGCAGCAGTATTATCACTTAAAACAGGTTTATGACCAGGTGGTCGGTGAGGATGATGGCAACAATCTGACATTTCTCTGCAAACTTTGCCCGCCGGCCTTCAGTGAAAAAATCCGCACTTAAACCTGCCTGGCATAATTTTCCAGTATTCCAGTATTCCTTTTTAGTATTTACTGAATTGAAATTTCAAATGGAAAAAATAATTAAAATTAAAAAAAGAAACATTTGCTACTACTTTCCCTTTTTTCTTTTAATAATTCCTCATAAAAAAAGACCATTCAAGCAGCACATTTTTCCTGATGTTTTTGAGAATATACTGTAGGGGTGAAAGCTGCAGCTGCTACTAGTGTGAAGTGAATGGACAGCAACAAAGCATTAAAGCAACAATGGGGAAATGCTGTCCCCTCAATGCTAATGTAAACCCTAGTTGGATAAGGATTCAAAACTGGATATGAAGATGAAATCTGACGCACAGTTTCAGTGTTACAACTGATAAAATAATTGCTGTCTGTGGTTCTACAGTAGGCTATTGTGTAATTGAGCAATATATGAAAAAAAAAAGAACTATGAACTAGTTCATTTTTTGGAACCGTGAAATTAGTTCAAAATTTTGAATTATGAACTATGAACTGAACTAGTTCATTTTAAAATGTGTGAACTGAACTTTGAACTAGTTCACGTAGAAAGAGAACTTTGCCAACACTGTATATATTTACACTGCTCAAAAAAATTAAAGGAACACTTTGAAAACAAAACAGATCTCTTTATTTGGGTTGCCATGGCGGCGCTACAAAACAGCAACCAAGAACGGCTCCTGTCGACAATTTCAATAAGTTCACAAAATATTCCGCTTAATACGATACAGACTGGACATCAAAACTGCATCTATGATCGCCAACACCTGCTGAAGCTACGGGCACAAAATGTTTAAATTAAGACATTTTTGACCATTTAAAAAGCTGCGAGTGCTACGGACGAATGTAAACAAAACAACAGTGGAACGTAACTGCCGAAGGAAAAGATGTGCGAGACGGAGAGAAATCCCCACAGACCTCCGCTTCCATCAATCCTGATCTCCAACATCCGCTCATTGCATAACAAAATGGATCTACCGTCAATACCGTGTAATACATCAACAACAGCTGCTGTTAAAATGCTAGATCAGTCTCCCGCTTCCCCTCTCCAGACATCGAGTTTCTAACTTTTAACTGCAGGCCGTTTTATCTGCCCAGAGAGTTCAGTGTGGTTAGCATTACTGCTGTTTATGTGCCCCCTAACACTAAAGAGGCCATGAAGACTCTATACCAGGCTATCTCTGAGCTCCAATCTGCACACAGAGGGTGTTTTCATCATTGCTGAGGATTTTAACCAGGCTAACTTGAAGACTGTTTTCCCTCATTTCTACCAACATGTGGACTTTGCAACTCAGGGTGAAAAAACTTTAGACCTGGTTTACTCTAACATCAAAGATGCATTCAGATGCAGGGGGGGGGGGGGGGGGGGGGGGTCAGAGTTGCTGTTCGCAGATGCGTGCTGCTGATGCTCTTCTCTCTTTGCAAAGGCGAATCGAAGCTTTGTTGTCCAGAATTTTTTTATAACACTCCATCTCAGTTAAGTTACCTGCACTCAAGAAAAACCTTGAAGGGGTTTTTCAACATCACCTGTATGTCATGCGTATCCCTGCATATAAGCCCCAACTGATCAGAGCTAAACCGACAGTCAAAGAGTTCAGAGCCAGGTCTGAGGGTGCCATGGAAACACCCCAAGACTGTTTTGAGAGCTCTGACTGGAACATCTTCAAGACTGCAGCAACATATGACAACTTCTTAAATATTGATGAGTATGCCATGACTGTGTCAGCCTACATCAACAAATGCATTGAGGATGTCAGTATCAAAAAGAACATCACCACCTGGGCCAACCAACCACCCTGGATAAATTTGAGAGGTTTGGAAATCGCTAAGAGCACGAAACTCAGATTTCAAGTCTGGTGATAAAGAGGCACCAAGAACAGAATCAGATCAGCTAAGCAGAACCACACCCAGAAGATCCATGATGTTTTCCAAGATCACAGCAACACCAGGAGGATGTGGAAAGGCATTTGGATGATCACAGACTACAACACACCCTCCCCCCGGTAGATGCAGCAAACACTGACTTCCTAAATGAGCTGAACAACTTCTTTGGAAGGTTTGAAGCACTAAACAACACTCCAGCAGTGAAAGCTGTTCCACACCAGAAGGAGAAGGCACTAAACGTGGACGTAGCTGAAGTGAAAAAAAATTCTGAGGAGAGTCAATCAGAGGAAGGCCCCAGGGCCTGATAACATACCTCGGCGGTTGTATAAGAAGTGTGCAGATCAGCTGGCTGGTGTCTTTACAGACATTGTTAACACCTCGCTGGACTAATCCATAGTGCCAGCATGCTTCAAGTCTGCCTCCATTATTCCAGTCCCAAAGAAGCCTCAGGTCACCTCCCTCAATGATTAGCGGCCTGTCGCTCTGACTCCCATTATAATGAAGTGCTTCCAAAGGCTGGTTAAAGAACACATCGTCTCCAGTATGCCGCCAACATTCCACCCGTTCTAGTTCGCCTATCGACGGAACCGCTCCACTGAGGAAGCCATCTCTGCTGCTCTCCACCTGAGCCTGGCACACCTCGAGGAGAAGAACATGCTTGCTGATAATGTTCCTGGACTTCAGCTTTCAACACCATCATCCCACAGCATGTAATGGGCAAACTGAAACAGTTGCATTGATTCAATGCACCCCCTGCAATTGGCTGCTAGACTTCCTCACCAACAGGTTAACAGCTGCTCCACCTCCTCTCTGTAGTCCAGGTCGTTGTCGTGACTGTTCTCCCTGCTGCCCTCGCAGAAGAGGCTTTCGAAGCATTGGATGCAGGTCCAGCAGATTCCACAACAGTTTCCTCCTAACTGCTGAATGTTTCCTCCTAACTGCTGAATGTTTTGTAAAATGGCTTATTGTATTGTATTTTATTATTATATTTATTATATTTGATCATATATATATATATATATATATATATATATATATATCACGTGATCTACTGAAACTAAAACAGGGACTGTCTCAGATGTTACTATTGATTTCTGCATCCTAGCTGCAGCCTCTGGCTGGAACAGCACAGCCCTCAAGTTTGTCTATACTAATGCTCTCAATGACTCCATAAAGGATGAATCAGCCACACTCTGAAACACTCAAGGAACTTATCAAACTGTCAATCCGCTTGGACAACCGGATTCGAGCCTGAGCCAAGGAAGGAGGTAACAGAGTTACTCCTTCCAATTCACACTCGGCTGGTAATCACCCATCTTTTACTGAGCCCTCTGCTACTACTCCTTCCCCTGACCCCATGCAGATTGGCAGCATGAGACTAAGTCCTGAGCAGGAGCAGCAGCGTATGCGAGCCAAGCTCTGTTTGTAACGTGGTGAGGATGGGCATTTTGTTTCAGTTTGTCCCCTTCTGCTAAAAGCCAAGGTCCCCCAGTAAAGACGAGGTTACTGGCAGACCAGAAAATCACTCACACCTCTCCTCTTCTGCTTTTGCCTGCTTCTATCAAAGCTAACAAGAATTCTCTCTCTCTATCAGCACTTATCGACTCCAGTTGTGAACAGAATTTATTGGACTCTTCCGTTGTTCAACAGATGGGTATTGAGACCATACCCCTACAGGTCCCTCTTTGAGTTTTTGCCTTGGCGATAGAAGTCTGCCCCAAATAACTTATCAGACACTCCCCATTCAACTAGCTGTATCTGGTAATCACACTGAGCACATCTCCTTCTACGTTTTTTCCACTGCTAATTCATTCTTAATCTTAGGCTTTGAATGGCTACAGCTACACAATCTAGTCATTAACTGGACCAACAGACACGTTAATTCGTGGTCTGTTAACTGCCACTCTTGCTGTCTCCAATCTGCTGTAACTCCAGGTTTCCAACCGGCTGAGGGAATTTAGGCTGACCCACTGGATCTTTCCTCGGCTCCGGCTGATTACCATGACCTTTATCAGGTATTTAGCAAGTCTAAGGCCTGTTCTCTGCCTCCTCACAGACCCTATGATTGTGCCATTGATCTGTTACCTGGAGCTCCTCTGCCCAGCAGTCACCTATTCAATATCTCAAAGCCTGAGAGAGAGAATATGGAGAGGTACATTCAAGACTCCCTGGCTGCTGGAACAATTCAACATTCTTCATCACCACTTCGAGCTGGGTTTTTCTTCGTGGGTAAGAAGGATGGTTCCCTAAGACCCTGTATTGATTACCGAGGCCTGAACCAAATCACTGTTAAAAATAAACACCCATTGCCCCTCTTATCCTCCGCCTTGGAGCCCGTCCAAGGAGCCACTGTATTCACCAAGCTGGATCTAAGAAATGCCTTTCACCTCCTCTGCATAAAGGAGGGAGATGAATGGAATACCGCCTTTAAGACTCCAACTGGACATTTTAAGTATCAATTATGCCTTTTAATCTGACTAATGCCCCTGCCTTTTTAGGCCCTGGTCAATGACGTCCTGAGAGATGTTTTGAATATCTTTGTTTTTGTCTACATTGACAACATACTCATTTTTTCCAAGGATCTATCAGAACACAGGATCTACTTCCGCCAAGTACTCCAGAGCCTTCTGGAGAAGAAGCTCTTCGTCAAAGCCGAGAAATATGACTTCCACAAGTCATCTGTCTCCTTCCTGGGCTTCATCCTTGAGGGCCGACAGGTAAGACCCACTGAGGAGAAAATTAGAGCGGTTTTGGACTGGCCCGTTCCTGAATCTAGGAAACAACTACCGAGGTTCTTGGGTTTTGCTAACTTCTATCATTGTTTGAACTACAGCAAAGTGTTTGAACTACAGCAAAACTTTCCACCTCTAAAGGTATGACCACCATACTCACCATTATCGACCCTTTTCTAAAGCCTGCCACCTGGTTTCTCTGTGAAAATTACCCACAGCTCTTCAGACGGCCCAACTCCTGGTCAAGCACGTTTTCGCTCTTACATGCACCCCCGGCCAGAAGGTATGGCTTTCCACTAGGGACATTCCCCTTAAAGGAGAAGTTCGGTTTTTTACACTTTAAGCCCATTTTCTGTAGTGTCCAGGATGAAATCGAATGATCGACACCAAAAGTTTGACAATTGCTCCTGTCTCTGCTTTTTGGCTCATTTAGAATCCCCCCCTGGCTGCTTTAGAATGGCTTGCATAGAGCATGTCCGATAATGTCCTTAAAACAACCTTAAACGTTATTTTTTTTAAAATATGCTACTCACCGGGTCGTCAGCGCTGTTCAATGACGTTCCAAAAAAAGTTTCGTAAAGAAAAAACGTTCCTGTAGTGTTTTATTTAGCATTTTGTAAATCCCATTGAGTTCTGTAGGAATAGTCAATATTCCCCTGCCACCGGAAACGGAAATGGGGCCTGTTTACACAGTTGTAGTCTTTTCGCTTCACTCTGTGTACTCCGACGTCGAGGTGCTAACGTCTCTGTTAAACACTTTAAAAAACTCTGAAAATGAAATACGAAAGGTGGATTCTTGATTCTCGACGTCGGAGTACACAGAGTGAAGCGAAAAGACTACAACTGTGTAAACAGGCCCCATTTCCGTTTCCGGTGGCAGGGGAATATTGACTATTCCTACAGAACTCAATGGGATTTACAAAATGCTAAATAAAACACTACAGGAACGTTTTTTCTTTACAAAACTTTTTTTGGAACGTCATTGAACAGCGCTGACGACCCGGTGAGTAGCATATTTTAAAAAAATAACGTTTAAGGTTGTTTTAAGGACATTATCGGACATGCTCTATGCAAGCCATTCTAAAGCAGCCAGGGGGTGATTCTAAATGAGCCAAAAAGCAGAGACAGGAGCAATTGTCAAACTTTTGGTGTCGATCATTCGATTTCATCCTGGACACTACAGAAAATGGCCTTAAAGTGTAAAAAACCGAACTTCTCCTTTAAGGAAATGTCCAAAAAACTCTCCCCTCCATACGAGGTGGAGAGGATCATTACTCCTTTTGCTGTTCGCCTTCGCCTCCCCTCCACTCTCCATCCACATTTCACGTCCCCCAACTCAAGCCCGTCTACTCCAGCCCCTTGTGCCCACCTGCTGAGCCCCCCCCCCCTTTGACGTTGACGTTCACCCTGCCTACACAGTCCGTCGGATTATCAACGCCCGTCGCCGTGGACAAGGATGGCAGTACCTTGTCGACTGGGAGGGTTATGGTCCTGAGGACCGCTCCTGGGTTCCTGGATCTTTTATTTTTGACCCTTTCCTTATTAGAAACTTTCGTTCATCCCAGCCCTCTGGCTCTGCTGGACCGCTAGGTGGCAGTCGTTAAGGGAAGAATCCAGTTTGTGTGGCCTGTTTGTGTGTTTCCTTTTTCCATCACCAGGAGGTGCCCTGTCTTCGCTGTCCCTCCCTGCGCACCTGGGCTCATTGGATCATTATCTGGAGTATTTGAGCAGTGGCTTATCACTTCCTCGACGCCAGAGTGTTTGCCAGTTGCCAAGCTGAGTTTAGCTGAGTCTAATCTAGCTTTGTTTCTCTGAATCTTACGAGTTTTTTTGTCTTTGCTCCCTGGCAGGAAGCTTTCGTGTGTTACTGGATACCTGGACCTTTTACCCCCTGGAAGAATAGAACCGAATTACATTGAGCAGAGGAAAACCTCCACATGTTCCTTTTTAAGTACCCATCGAAAATCCGAGTGACAGTCCGCTCCATAACTCCTCCGGATCCAACGCTTGCCTACCTGTCCGCCCTCCAACATGTGTGCTTTTCTCTGGATTTTCCACACAGACAGGATTCAAGAGCTAACAAGGCCCCCCTCAAAAGTGAGACCCATACAAAACCTAAGTGCTTCCAAGATTCCCACAGTACCTGAACTGACCACTGAACTTCCCCTCTCACTTCCAGTTTCCGGGGTACCAGCTCACTGAGTTACAGATCTAACTCCTGTTTTTTCTCCCTCACGAAACCTGTTAAACTTTTACCATGCTCTCTGGATGGTTTCCCTGCATGTGGGTCAGATTTGTTAAACCGATCATGACAGATATCAAGTGACGCCCCCCTTTAACACTAGAACTCCCACAGCCGTCATTTTGACGGTTCTGAGATTTTAAAGGGAAATAAATATATTTAAAATTAATCTTATGTTGCTCATATTAACTGACTTTTTCTGTTTCCATATTTCCCTTATTTTTACATAGTAAGACATAAAAAATAAATATGGTCAATTCTTTCTCGATCTCCCACAGCCATAATTTTGATGGCTCTATTAGTTGCATTGTAAATTCTTCCCACGGATGATTGACGTTCAGTACGGTTGCCTAGCAACCAACATTCTACCTATAACTCTATGGCTAATACAGAAAAATGGCTTTCAGGAGAAATCTAATAGTGAAACAGGCTTTGAAAATGCTTCAAAATATTGATGATAGTGATTCAGGCGGAGGAGGAGAGACCAATGAGGACGACTGGGTAGGAAGCAGCTCAGGAAGCGAGTAGGAAGTGTACTATTCTGAACTAATGGTGAAATTATTAAAACCAGGTTTGGGATTTTTTAAATCTTTCTCGGATTTGTGAAACTTCAAAATAAACTTCTCCAGGTTTGATGTGTCTAGGTATTGTACTTTTTTAATTAGAGTAGATTAAAGATGCTTAACACTAGAACTACCAGGATTTTTCTGCCTACCTAGAACTACCAGAGAGGGGTCAATTGACCCGGCGGCTTTTCCCGAATACACTAATCACTCATTTTGTCATGGTAATGAGGCTGTTATGGGCCGTGTGTGGGGTGAGGGGGTCACACCTTACAGTGGTAACAGTCAAGACAAACAGGGACAGACAGCTTCTTCCCAGTGTGTTACAGTTTTTCTCCCTTGGTTTGGCTCATTTCTTGAAATTGAGATGTCATTCTCAAAATATGGACAAATCCCAAAACTAATTTGCAGTTCCTCACAACAGAATGGCATTTATCATAACTTTCATCAAATTTCAAATGCTTTTGTACATGTCTCAATCATTTAGTACATCCTAGCAAATGGCTATGTACAAGTAAGAGTAATAAAGATAATTGTGCAAAGAACATTCTATGAGTTGCAAAAAAATGTGCAAAAAAACATACTAGGTCAGTTGAGGCAGACAAGATTATCATGACCAGGAAAGAGTGTTGACAGATACATTTATGATATAATATAGAGATATAGAAGTAAAAGAAATGAGACATATTTCAAGTCAGTATTTCCATAGTGTGATCCTCCTCTCCTGTCTCTCAGACCTCATCGGCCTCACCGACATTACTCTCTCTTGGTCTCAGTCTTACCACTCCAACCGTAAACAATATATCACTCTTCAAGGCTCCAACTCGTCAACTGCAACAGTTAACCATGGCGTTCCTCAGGGATCTGTCCTTGGTCCCCTGCTGTTTACTATCTACTTGCTCCCCCTCGGTCAGATCATCTGCAACCATGGACTCAGTTTCCACTGTTACGCAGACGACACCCAACTGTATGTCAGCACTACGCCCTCCTCACAACTCCCACAAATACAGCTTAACAACTGTCTCCTTGATATCAAAACCTGGATGACCAACAACCTTCTGAAACTCAACACCCACAAAACCGAGCTCATGGTGGTGGCCCCAGCACCGCTGCTCAGGAAGGTTGGAGACCCCACCTTGGTCATTGATGGCTGTCCCACCTCCCCATCGCCCAAAGTGCGGAACTTGGGTGTCATTTTTGGACTCCACACTCTCACTCAGTTTCCACATCCAGAGCATCACTAAATCTGCCTACTTTCACCTCCGTAACATCTCAAGACTCCGGCCGTCACTTACCGACTCAGTCACCGAAACTATCATTCATTAATTTGTCACCTCCCGTCTGGACTACTGCAATGGTGTCCTGTCTGGGCTGCCCAACAAAGCCCTATACAGATTGCAGTACGTCCAGAACTCAGCTGCCAGGGTGTTAACCCACACCAAACCCTGGCAGCACATCACCCCCATCCTCAAGAAACTCCATTGGCTGCCAATCAAACAACGCATCAGCTACAAAATCCTCCTCCTCACTTACAAAGCACTTCATTCTCTGGCACCCAAGTACATCACTGACCTTCTTCACCCGCTCACTCAGTCACGGTCCCTGCGCTCCACCAGCAAGAACTTACTTACCATCCCCCATACCAGACTCAAGACCTTTGGCGACAGGGCTTTCTGTGCATTGGCCCCGGCTCTTTGGAATGCCCTCCCCCCTCCTATCCGTTCCGCAACTTTCCTAACAGAGTTCCAAAAGCACCTTAAAACACACCTTTTCTCTCTTGCCTATCCTTCCTAACCCCCTCCCTGTCCCTACCCCCCTTACTCCACCACTTGTAAAACGACCTTGGGTGTCCTGAAAGGCGCTATATCAATCAAAGTTATTATTATTATTATTATTATTATTATTATTATTATTATTATTATTATTATTATTATTATTATTATTATTAGTGTAATCAATAGTTCCATAGTGCAGGGATTGAACGCTCAAGCCATGGTCTGAATTTTTCCAGAGTTTGTCCCTCTTTTCAGTCTCTGACACTGTTGAATTGTTCATAAAATGTAATGTTGTCAAAAGTGATTGGAATCTGTTGCGGGGCATCACATCATCAACTGGGGAGTTCCGCGTATCTGTCTCCCAATACATACGGGTTCCAGCCATTTGGACCAAGCCCATCCTCAGGTACATGCCCAACATTTTCTGTATTTCCTTGATTGTGGCGTTCACAGATCTTCCATTACTTTGAACGCTATACTCATTTGTATGGGTTGCCAGAGCTTGAATCATGTCTTCTGAGACAAACTTTTCAAAGTACTGCAGCGATGTGTGGAGGACAGTTGCATCATCTGTGACAGCTGGAGCAGAAAAATCAGTATTGGGACTGATGAAATCCTTTTTTTGCCAGCGATATCTGTCATGGGGCTTGATGTGTTAATTTGATTGGGGCTCAATGTCCAATGTCTTGGCTGTGCAGTCAGTGGGTTCCTGGTTTTCTTTGTCCACACAGGCATCGTTATCTGACTCCTCATCACTCTCATCAGTGTCGTCAAACTCTATGTCCACATCACTCTCGCCATTTTGGATGTGTAAATCTCCCATGTGAACATGACGAGTCATATGACTGCAACCTGGCAATTGGGCATACCTGTACTAATGGCATTTATTTCCATCACCATCATGAGGGGAATCTTCAAGGTGCCATCACTGCCTGACTGTTGGTCGAAAAACCTGGGAAGCCCACACATCATCGAAACCATGTCCTGAGGCCGTTTCCAAAACATCATGCATCACCTGCGCTTTGATGACAGAGACACCCGCAGCGAGCGAGTACAGACTGATAGGTTTGCTGCAATTTCAAACATATGGGGATTGTTTGTCACCAACTGCATCACATCCTACATTCCTGGTCAACACATCACCATTGTCGAACAACTTTTCCGTGCAAGACTCGCTGCAACTAAACCAGACAAGTTTGGTATCAAGTTTTGGGTGGCGTGTGACTTGAAAACCAAATACGTCTGCAACATCCTCCCACATCTTGGCAAGGACCCCACTCGGCCTCGTGGGGAGAGAGTGTCTGAGAGTGTAGTCATGAGGCTGATGGAACCATTCTTGGACAAGGGCAGAAATGTTACCACAGACAACAACCCTCCACACCACAACTCCGACAAAGAGCCAAGTGTCAGGCTAAAATCAAATGCAAGGACAATCATGCAACAGTGCGCTGTGAAAAGCGTTACAAATACACATGTGAGAAATGCCGAAAGGAGCAATGGCAGTGCCAGATTTGTTAGTGACTGCTCAAATGTATTACACTCATTTGCATTCTTTGTAAATATGCTTTTTTTCTTTGTAATTTCTTTTTCTTCTATTTTTGGCACACAAAGATAAGTTACTTGTGCCACAACCTTCCACACGAAAACTGGGAAAAAGGTTGCTTTTGCATTCATTGTAAATATGTTTTGTTTTGTATTTTTTTAATAATAAATGTTTAGAGTTTTGATCCCAAATTCTCGTTTATCCTGATGATTCACTGCATAAAAATCCACTAAAAAACTATACTAAAAGCTTGCCTTGGCGTTCCCTTCCCCACACAGGCTCAAGCTACTCTGTGACTCAAGTGACAGCTATGAGCTGCGAACAGCCACATTTCCACAACAAAAGGAGGGTCTGCAGGAGGTCCAAAGGGTCAAATGACCCTCTTGTAGGGCTTTTAGGTAAAAAGGTCAATTGACCCCTCTGTCAGTGTTGGGAAAGTTCTCTTTCTACGTGAACTAGTTCAAAGTTCAGTTCACACATTTTAAAATGAACTAGTTCAGTTCATAGTTCATAAATCAACATTTTGAACTAAGTCCACAGTTCCAAAAAATTAACTAGTTCATAGTTCTTTTATATATATATATATATTGCTTAATTACACCATAGCCTACTGTAGAACCACAGACAGCAATTATTTTATCAGTTGTAACTCTGAAACTGTGCGTCAGATTTCATCTTTATATCCAGTTTTGAATCCTTATCCAACCAGGGTTTACATTAGCATTGAGGGGACAGCATTTCCCCATTGTTGCTTTAATGCTTTGTTGCTGTCCATTCACTTCACACTAGTAGCAGCTGCAGCTTTCACCCCTACAGTATAAACATCAGGAAAAATGTGCTGCTTGAATGGTCTTTATGAGGAATTATTAAAAAAAAAACAGGAAAGTAGTCTTTAAAGGAATAGTACACTCAAAACATGATTAGCCTTCATTTTCTACTCACCCCAATGCTGAACAACACTCTGGAGTACTTTTTTTGATATCTCAAATGCATCTGGAGATCTGGGAGGCTTCTTGCTGTCTGCTGACATTCAAATAATGGAGGTCTATGGTGCCCAAGGCAGAAAGGTCCATAAAAGTTTTTCCCTGCTACATATTAAGGCCTGTTTACGGTGTGATTTAGCCGGGGTTTCGCCTGGAGGACTCTATAGAAATCTGGCAACCTATTGAACAGAGTTGAACTGAGAGAGCGTGCCGTTCACAGACACCAGAATGAACGAGTTCACAATAATGTTCATCAGGCAGTAATACAGTATACGTTCAGTTCACGTTCGCCCAAAATATGAACGCGTTCATGAACTTTCGTTCAATGAACGTGTTCAGGCACAACACTGCCCTCTGTGGTAGTTCTAGTGTTAAGGTAGGGAAAAACTAAGTGGTTTCCTGAATCGGAAGCCAAATACAGTTTCATAGCAGCAAGTATTTTTTCCCCCCCGGACAGGTCTTAATTGTGTCGAAAGCACCTTCTGAATCTTTTGCTACAATTAAATACCCACATCCAGTCTTGGAAAATGAATAAATGACGACAAACAATTATTTTTATCGTTTCTGTTCAAAAGCATTTTTGTTCTTTGTTTCCCGAAATTCAAATAATTTTTCAAATTAAATTTTTTCCTTTTTGACAATGAAAAAGAGAAACGCTTTGAATTTCAAATTTCTTTTTTATATTTTAAAACAAAAATCAAATGGCTATATATTTTTGTTCCCATTTCTGAAACGAAAATCCAATGACCACAAGATACACAGACCCATAACCAATAAATCTTGCCTTTGGAGGACGTAGCCGCTTAATTTATACTTAGCATTTGCCTGTAAACTCTAAAGAACAACAGGAAATTGGCAAATTAAAAAAAACAGTTGTCCATTTTTTCATTAAGTATTCCTTATTTTGTTTATTAACTCTGGGGAGAGAAAAGGAAAATCAGCTCTGTTTTTACTTTCAGGTTTTAATTTGGAAATGAAATAAAGGGAAAACCGCAGTAATTTCCTTATTTTGTTTTGGTTTTGAGGGAAAAAAACAAATTGTCTGAGCAACACAGAGCCCCCATGAGGTGAGATCTTTGCATGGAGCCCCAGTCTGAGTGAAATTGACAGTCATGTTTAGCTTCTTCCATTTTCTAAGGATTGCTCCAACAGTGGACCTTTTTCTACCAGGCTGCTTGGCATTTTCCCCGTAGCCCTTTCCAGCCTTGCAGAAGTGGACAGTTTAGTCTCTAGTGTATTTGGACAGCTCTTTGCTCTTTGGTTGCATACTGACTGTATCAGGTGAACAGATGTGTCGGGTGAATGCTACTTCGTCATGTCTTCAAATGTTGGACTTACCATGCTTCACTAAGGTTCATCACAAACTGTAGAGCCATGACACATCACTGTGACCTGTCCTCTCAGGTAGGACGACCTTCCCTCTCTACGAGAAGGCAGTTTCATTGCTACACGTTCATTTACAAGGCCCTTCTTGGATTACTGCCCTCTTACACTTGTACCTTGCTTACACAGAAAAGCAGGGCTTCTTATGCCCTGAGATCGAACGATCAGCTGTTGCTCACTGTTCCTTTTGCCCGAACAGAACTGGGGAAGAAAGCCTTTAGCTACTCAGCTCCTTCTGAGGGGAATATTTTACAAAGAAACTGAAAGTTGATTGAGTTTTTATCTTTAAATGCTTTTAAGATGAAAGTGAAAGAATTTGAAGCAGCCTCAATAATCTGTAAATGTTTTACTTGATTTTTTTTTAATGTATCTGTCATTTATTTTAATGTATCTATGTTTAATGTATCTTATGTAACTTTGCTGCCTCTTGGCCAGGACTCCCACAATGGGATTTTTTCCTTGTTAAATAAAGGTTAAATAAATAATAAAAAAAATGTCTTTATGCAGCTAATGACCTCACACAGATGCATCTAATTAAGGATAATAAATGGAGTGAAGGTGGACATTTTGAAGGCAGACTAACAGGTCCTTAAGGGTCAGAATTCTTGCTGACAGACAGGTGTTGAAATACATATTTGCAGCTATATCACAAAAATAGTTAAAAGAAATAATATATTGTGATTTCTGTACTTTCAGACCCCTCCATGATTTCTAAGAACTATCAAAATAGCAGGGTGTTTTTGCAGGAAAAAAATTATATTTTATGACACATCATATCTTTTATTTCAAATACGCTGGTTGCCTTTGTTGTGTATTAATCTGCACTACACATAAGATAAAATAAAGTTAATGTTTTATAAGTTTAAAGTTGTTTTTCACAAATGAGAAAAACAGAGCAGTTCAAGGCTAAGAGGAGAAGTGCAGAGTAGTGAGCGTGTGTATCCATTGTGCCTGGCCCCAAGAGGAGGTTTGCAGGACAACGCAGGGTTGAGGCCCCTTAGTGATAAGAAAAGCACCCGCAATAAAAATGAAATATTTGACATCCCAAGGTAGTCCAGCTCAGCAAAAATCTGGCCATACAAAGGAGTTGTTATTTTCAAAGAACACGGAGCAGTAATGGGTGATGAGAAGAAGGGGGAGCAGTATGGTAGATTGACATATCTTGAAGCAAGGGCTGACATGTTTTTGACTAAACCGTCATAATTTTCTGATTTGAATGCACCAGATGTTTTCATGGCCTGAGAGAGTGCTCTCACAAGTATGAGATGTGTCTATGAATGTCACCGTGTTTTGCAGATAAATATCAATGTGACCTTTACCAATGACTGAAATATGTTCTGAAGGGGGATTTTCCACCGATAAAGAAATGTATAAAAGGGAGCTGGTTTCACCATTTGTCAGCTTCGGCTCACCGCTGACCAGCTCATTGTAAATGTGTTGTGTTCAGCAATAAACCCACTGGACCCGGACTCAGCGGCCTCTGTCTAAAGTTTTTGATCTTTGTTTGAGTCTTTTTCTGCTTTTTAAGAACTTTGAATTTTTATAAAACTTAGCTTCAATTTTAAGTCGTCAAGAAGAGAATTATAGGACGACACCTTTCTATCATTATTTTAAAGTTAACAATCTTTAACTGTTGAGAAACTGTGCATTGAGACTTGTGACCTTTGAATCAGAGTCCCAATCATGATAATAATCAGGTATTATACCAACAAAACATGCTCTCATGTGAAAGTATTAGTTGGTTGGTTTCTGGACAAACCTGTCTAACCTGAAAGAGACAATCAATTAAATTGTGATGGACACAATTCCCTGTAAAATCTAAACAGGTTTAACCATATGCTGAAAATTGATCAACACAGTTTGAGTATCAATATTGATGTGTGATCTTTCATCCATTTGAACCACCATGGTTGCTGTTGTTAAGCAGGTTTGTAGGTATGACATCTGCCACTGAAATATTTTCTGTTTCATTCTAAAATGGAGATTTACCTCACATATTTGAAAAAACCCATCAGAGGCATCAGAGACATTTTCCAGCAAATATGCGTCATCATGGTCATTGTCTGTTAATTTACAACAAAAAAAATTAAATGCAACTTACCCTTGAACACTTCTTATCCAGTTAAAGCTGCAATTATAGTTGGAATTGATTAGGTAATTTATAGTTTGATTGCATATTATTCTTAAGTCCCACAGTTTTTAATTGACAGATGTAATTTTATGAAGATCTTGTTCACATTTTGTACACATTTAAAAGAAAATCAATTTGAAGATGATTCTCTTACCAGGCACGTATGCAGTTCCCCATGATATCTCTCTTCTGTACTGTTTGGCTGGGTTTGTGGATAGAGCCTACATGTAGAAACAACAAGCAGACAATGATGAAGGTTTGCTATCTCTCTTACTTTTTACTCCTCAGCAGGACTTGCTTGACTTGTTTCAGGAATGTGTGAAAGATTAATCATAGTGACAGGCTTTGGCAGTTAATCAAGTAGATGTTTTTATTGCATCATGCTAAAGAATAAAACATATCAAGCTTCAAAGTAGCTGGTGGAAACAGCAGCAACATTTAATAACTTGTATTTCCAAATAAGTTTTGGAAATTATTATTCTAACCAATTTATTAGGATACAACAGAATGTAATAAAAAGAAGGAATGATACCTATGTTTTTTATTTGCTGAATGCTTTTAATCACGTAACTTCTGTTCTGTTTTTGCCTGAACAAAGAGTGAATGGCAATTTAAGGATTCCCACTTTTGAAAAGAACTCATGGTGTCACACTTTCTTCATTTTGCTTTAGACTTACAAACTTATTTAAAGTTTGGTTTATAGTAAAATTGTTCCTCAATGATACATATGCATCATTACTGTCCTTTAAATGTCTTTGTTGTCTTTGCCTTTTTTAGAGAAATGGGTGTTTGTAAAGAAGCATAACAACCACCAAAGCTCTATTCTATGGAAAGCAGTCAGAATGCAGGCAATCCTGATTAGAAGCCCATCTGATAAGAAACCCAAACATATCCTCATATTTTTCTGACAGGTTCTTTAGTTCCAGCAGTAAAACAAGCTTGATACCACAAAATAAACTTTATTTTTAGGAGAGAAAGCAATTACTGCTTGTTCCTGCTCACCATGACTAACATAAATATGTTTTACTTTATGACAGTTATTAGATCTTTATTGTTTCAGTTTAAAGCCTCCAGTTTCAAGGCAGATAAATGCTTAAAAAATGCTGAGAATATCTGCAGCAGAAAACATTGTTAGGATTCCAGTTTGTGTGGGTTGTTTTTTGTGTTTTCCTCTCTCCACCACCAGGCGGTGCCCTGTCCTCGCTGGGCCTCCCTGCACATCTGCGGCTCGTTGGGCCATTACCAGAGGCTGTCACCACCTTTACACTAGAGTGTTTGCCAGTATTGGGTACTCTAGCCAAACTGAGATTATCAGAGTCTAATCTTAGCATTGTTTCTCTGAGTCTGAATGTCATGTTGGGGTCTAAGCGTCTATCCCACATGCAGAAACACTCAGACAGGGAAAAAGTTAGAAGGTTTATTTACAATGTTTACAGAGGAATATGAACGTTGTCTTGGTTCGTCAGGCTGGTCACGGGAGGGAAGGAACTAGAGGGGGACAGATCGGTTAGAGAGGTTCCAAGAAACTTGCTGCTAAACGGCAGCTTGGATTAATACCTGCTCAGAGGGTATTCTGATCAGCAGGGGGGGGGGGCTTGTGGGTTGGTCGGCAGACTAAGGGCAGACAGGCAGGTTCCAGGCAGCAAGAGTTTTCTCTAGGACTTTACTGGTTAACAGGTTTGTCAAGTTCTGAGAGGCAGAATAACACAGAGTCAGAAGATTCACAAAAAATCAGGAAAAACAGATCAGATAAGGCTGGCTCAGGTTTGCTGGTACCATTACTGGCAAACACTCTGGCAGGGAAGTGTCAGCCTGCTCCTCCTTAAGAAGGCCTCATGATGAGCAGATGGGAAACAGGTGTGTAGAAGTCAGCTCACACCCTCAGGAGGAAGATCTCAGGCGCCCTCTGGTGGAGAAAGGTAGACAAGCCTCCAGATCCCAACAGTACCCCCCTCAACGACCGCCACCTAGCGGTCCAAGCAAGCAAGAAGGCAGAGAAGAGAGATAATCTGTGATTAGAGAAGGGTCTAAAATGAACGAACCAGGAACCCATGTCCGGTCCTCCGGACCGTAGCCCTCCCAGTCGACCAGGTACTGCCAACTTCGGCCCCGATGACGGGAGTCCACGATCCGGCGAACGGTGTAGGTAGGATGCCCAACAATGTCACGGGGGAGGAGGGGAGTCAGAAGAAGGGCAAAGTGGACTGGTCAGAACAGGTTTAATCTGGGAGACATGAAGAGAGAAGAAGGAAGATACAGACGGACAGCAGAGGGACTGATGATAGACTTGATCTTGTACGGCCCAATGAAGCGAGGAGACAACTTTCGTGCCATAGATTTTAACGGGATGTCTCTGGTGGATAGCCAGACCTGCTGTACCGGCGAATAGGTGGGAGCTGGACATCTTCTCCGGTCTGCGAATCGGCGGTTTTGTTCAGAAGAGCTGTTCAGAGCTTCAACAGTGTTGCTCCAGATAGTACGGCACCGGCGAATGTGGTGCCGGATTGAAGTGACTGAAATCTCTTTCTCATCAGCTGTAAATAGCGGAGGCTGGTATCCTAATGAGATTTCAAAGGTGGAGAGACCAGTAGCAGAAGAAACATGAGCGTTATGTTCATACTCCACCCAATGCAGGAACTGACTCCAGTCAGCGGGGTTGGTGGACGTGAAACTTCTGAGGGTGGACTCCAGCTCTTGGTTCATTCGCTCGGTTTGACCGTTTGACTGGGGGTGGTAACCAGAGGTTAAGGAGACTTTAGCTTCAAGGGCAGAACAGAAATGTTTCCATACCTGGGCTGTGAATTGTGGTCCTCTGTCAGACAGAATCTCCTGTGGGATGACGTGTAATCTGAAAACGTGCTTTATCAGAAGTAGAGCTTTCTGAAAAGCAGTGGGAAGTTTTCTCAATGGAATGAGATGACAGGCCTTGGAAAATCGATCGACGATTGTGAAAATGGTGGTCCTGCCCTTGGAACCAGGTAACCCAGTGACAAAGTCTATGGCGATGTGTGACCAAGGGTGTTTGGGAATTGGCAGAGGATGAAGGAGACCAGAGGGAGGCAGATGAGAAGGTTTATTCCGGGCACAAACTGGACAGGCTAGAACAAACTCCTTAATACGTTTGTGTAGCGAAGGCCACCAAAACCGACGGGAAATCAGGGCCACGGTTCTACTGACTCCAGGATGAGCTGAGAACTTAGTGGTATGCATCCCATGGATTAATCTAGACCTCACTGTAGATGGAACATATGTTTTATTTGGCGGACCTGTGCCTGGATCTGGTTCAGAAGTCTGAGCTTGTTTAATTAGGTCCGAAATTTCCCAGGAGACCGTGGCGACAGTACAGCTAGCCGGTAAAATACTAGCTGGTGTCTCAGGTTCATCAGGAGCGTGAAGACGGGACAGAGCGTCAGGTTTAATGTTCTTAGACCCAGGGCGGTAGGAGATGATCAGATTGAATCGAGAGAAAAATAATGACCAGTTGGACTGACGGTGATTTGATCTTTTGGCAGATTGAATGTACGAAAGATTTTTATGATCTGTCCATACCAAAATGGGATGCTCTGCACCCTCCAGGCAATGCCACTATTCTTCCAAGGCCAGTTTTATGGCAAGGAGTTTTCTGCCACCGACGTCGTAATTTCGTTCAGCAGGGGTGAGTCTGTGGGAGAAAAATGCACAAGGATGAGTTCTCTGGTCAGATTCAGAACTTTGGGACAGAACAGCTTCCACCCCTGAGTCAGATGCATCCACCTCCAAGATGAACTGTTTGGAGGGGTCAGGTTGAATGAGGATGGGTGCATTGGAAAACAGAGTCTTAAGTTTCTTGAAGGCTGCTTCAGCCTCAGAGGACCAGTGAAAAGCTCTCTTAGCTGAAGTTAAAGCTGTTAGAGGTTGGGCCATTTGACAGTAATTTCTGATGAACCTTGGATAGAAATTAGCAAACCCCAGAAATCTTTGGTGTTAGTTCTGTTTTTCAGGAGTGGGCCAGTCCAGAACCGCCTTAATTTTATCCTCAGATGGCCTCACCTGCCCGCCCTCGAGCACAAATCCTAGAAAGGTAACAGACGGGCGATGAAACTCGCATTTTTCAGCCTTGACAAACAACTTATTCTCCAAAAGTCTTTGCAGAACTAAACGAACATGTTTTCGATGTTCGGAGATGGTTCTGGAGTAGATCAGGATGTCGTCTAGGTAGACAAACACAAAAACATTTAAAAAGTCTCTCAAAACGTCGTTCACTAGTGCCTGGAAACAAGCAGGGGTGTTAGACAGACCGAAAGGCATTACCAGATATTCAAAATGTCCCAGAGGTGTTTTGAGGGCAGTTTTCCATTTGTCTCCTTCACGGATTCTGAGAAGGTGATAAGCTTTTCTTGGGTCTAACTTGGTGAACACAGTGGCACCCTGAACCGGTTCAAAGGCTGAAGCTAACAGGGGCAACGGGTATTTGTTCTTGATGGTTATTTGGTTTAACCCTCGGTAATCAATACAGGGTCGCAGAGATCCGTCTTTTTTACTGACGAAGAAAAAAACGGCTCCGAGTGGAGAAGAAGATGGTCGGATTATTCCAGCCGCTTGATATATTTCTCCATGGTCTCCCTCTCAGGTTTGGAGATGTTATAAAGCCGACTGTTAGGGAGAGGGCCCCAGGGAGAAGATCGATGGCGCAGTCATATGGATGGTGTGGAGGGAGAGAAAGGGCTCTAGCCTTACTGAACACAGGAGCCAAATCATGATAATCAGGAGGTATGGCAGAGAGATTGGGCGGGTCAGCCTCCTGACAGCTTGCCGGCGACTGAGTCGGAGGGGCGGCGGAACAGAGGCAGGAACAATGACAGGGAATAGACCGAACTCCACATGTCTTTTAGACCAGTTAATATGTGGGTTGTGGAGTTGAAGCCAATCAAAACACAGAACTACTGATGAGCTTGCAGATGAAAAAACATAAAATGATATGATTTCCCTTTGATTCCCGGAGATTAAAAGTTCTAGGGGTTCGGTCTGGTGCGTAATATGAGGTAGTTGTTTTCCATCTAGCGCTTCATCGGTACATCTAAAGTCGCCAACTCGTCTTTAATTGATTCATCTAGGGAGTGAAAATAGGCGCTCTTAAGCACCGTTTCTCCCCAACCAGAAGCTGCCGCTTTAATCCGGGAATCAATTGCAAAGTCAGCCACTGTTCTGTTTCCTTGCTTTAATTCTAACAATCTACGGGATTGTGCAGTCTTATCTGTATCTTGGTTGAAGGCTTGCTTGAACTCCTTTATGAAATCACCATAAGTACAACCATACTCAGTCTTGGATGAGAACTTGGCTTCCGCCCACTCCAAGGCTTTACCAGACAGATGTGATAGGATGAAAGAAATTCTTCTTCCATCCTGAGAAAAGCTCTGGGGAGAATGATTAAAAATTATTGAGCATTGAAACAGAAATCCCTTGAACTTACTCGTTTCACCTGAGAATCTTTCTGGGAGGGATGGGCGGAATTCAGAAAATGAAGGGTGGATTAAGTTTTCTGACCTGAGAGGTGGATTGGGATCCTGAGCCAGAAGCAGAGCAGCTTCAGCAGCAGGTGTAGCAGCTTGTGAGCTGGATCTTTGAAGTAAACCTGTGATCTCTTGCAGGGTGCAGTTAGATTCAGCTTGGCGTTCACTTAGCTCTTGTAGGGCGGAGTCATGGCTCTGAATGAGGACATGCTGCTGCTCCAAGGTCCTTCTGAGTCATTCCGCGGGGCTAGTTTGTTGGCCAGAGTGTTCTGTCATGTTGGGGTCTAAGCGTCTAACCCACATGCAGAAACACTCTCAGGAGACAGGGAAAAAGTTAAAAAGTTTATTGACAAAGTTTACAGAGAATGTGAACTGGGTCTTGGCTCATCAGGCTGGTCACGGGAGGGAAGGAACTAGAGGAGGACAGATCGGTTAGAGTGGATCCAGGAAACTTGCTGTTTATCGGAGGTTTGAGTTAATACCTGCTCAGAGGGTATTCTGATCAGCAGGGGGGGAACCTTGTGGGTCCAGAGGCTGATCGGCAGGCTGAGGGCTGAGGGCAGAGGCGGAGACGGAGGCTGAGGCGGAGGGCAGACAGGCAGGTTCCAGGCAGCGAGAGTTTTCTCCAGGACTTTACTGGTTAACAGGTTTGTCAGGTTCTGAGAGGCAGAAGAACACAGAGTCAGAAGATTCACAAAAAATCAGGAAAAACAGATCAGATAAGGCTGGCTCAGGTTTGCTGGTACCATTACTGGCAAACACTATGGCAGGGAAGTGTCAGCCTCCTCCTCCTTAAGAAGGCCTCATGATGAGCAGATGGGAAACATGTGTGTAGAAGTCAGCTCACGACCTCAGGAGGAAGATCTCAGGCGCCCTCTGGTGGAGAAAGGTAGACAAGCCTCCAGATCCCAACACTGAACTTGTTTTTCTCTTTGCTCTTTGGCAGGAAGACTTCCTGTGTTACTGGATAAGCCTGAACCTTCTACCCCTGGAAGGATTTACTGAGTCTCACTGAGCAAGTGGAAAACCTCCACATGATCCGTTCAAGTCCGCTCTTGGAAAACCAAGTGACAGTCCGCTCCTTTGCTCTTCTGGGTCCAACGTATGTCTGCTTGTCCACTCTCCAACGAGTTCACTCTTTTCTGGATTAAACCCCCACAAACTGGATTCAAGGATAAACCAAGAACTCCCCAAAAGTGAGTGCCTCTCCCGCAACATTCAAGCCTTAGTCTATTTTCCAACTGTCCCTGAACTGATCACAGTGATCAGTTTAGGGACAGTGTTCCCTTCAGAGTTTCCGGTTCCAGCATTGTTTCCCCACTGAATTTCATTCTACATCAATATTTGCTAACCTACAATAAACCTGTAAAACTTTTACCCTTGGTCCATGAGTGGTTCTCTGATTGTGGGTCAGATCTTTAAACCTCATTACGACAAACATAACATCTTCATTGCTCCTGTAAATGCTTAACTGTGTATTAATTAAACTCTGAAAAGATCTTAATCTCAGTTACACTAACCTAAAGCTGGGAGCGTGGAAAGTATAAATTATTAGGCAAAGACTTTTAACTTTTGAAAAGAAATAATAAAGGCAACTTCTTAGCATTAATAATAAGTATAATTATATACAGGTTTCCAAAAAGCTCTACTAATAATGTGCATGTCTAGTGGTTTAACAGACAAAGGGAAGATTGCCCTCTGAAACGTCAAGGCTTTATCCAAGCTGAAACAGATCTAATGGATCCAGTTTTATGCTACAGTACTGAACTTTCAGCAGGGTTAGAGTGAGGTATTCCTTTTAAACAGCTTAATTGGACCTTTGCAATAAAAAATCTCCCTCTAGATACTAGAGATTCACAAAAACTTATATGTATTAAGTGTTGGGAGCTGGAGAAGTCCCACCTTCCTCCAGCAGAGTCCGCTGTGGATCCTCCTGAGCTGAGCTGCCTGCACACCTGTGACTGATCATCTCATCAGGAGGACCACAGTATTTAAGCTGTCTTCAGACCTTGCCTCGACGCCGCAGTGTTTAAACAGTTTGGTTACCTG
Source organism: Cyprinodon tularosa (assembly GCF_016077235.1). Classification (NCBI taxonomy): domain Eukaryota; kingdom Metazoa; phylum Chordata; class Actinopteri; order Cyprinodontiformes; family Cyprinodontidae; genus Cyprinodon; species Cyprinodon tularosa. The sequence continues at coordinate 25,744 of NW_024038104.1, forward strand.
TTTTTCTCCTGTGAAGCTCTGGAAGAGCTTAACCTGCCGAGCCTGCCCTCTGAGCCAAACCTGAAGACTCTCTCCTGGATTTCCAAGCAGCTCTGGATTTAGAGCTGGAAACCCAAACCAAGGTCAACACCCTCACTAGAAGTAAGAGGCTGAAACAGTTATCGGACTCTGCTGAACCAAACCATCTCCGGACCAAACAGTTCCTCTCCCAAAGTCTCTTCTACGCATCTCAAGGTACAAACCAGAAACTCTCAAGATCAATTCCAACCAAGCCAACGCTAACTGAACTGTCTCCCTCACAGACTCCAGTGAACCAGTCCCCAGGCCTGAACCAGCAAACTGTACATTTACTACGTGCTTGTGTAACAATAAACTTGTTAACCTTTCCCATGAGTCCGTTGTGTTCTGCATCTTGGGCCTCTCAGTAAACCCATCATGACAGAACACTGCGGCCAAACACAAGGCCCAGCAGATCACCTCCACCGTCGTTTGGAGGAACAAGATGCCCAAATCCAGGGACAAACTCAAACCCTCCGTGAGTTGTACCGTTTGGTTGAGACTCATAATCATATGCTCTAGAGTTACGCTAACTATATGAACCGTGCTAACGCCACGCCAGCAGCTCAACCATTTCCGGGTCCAGTTCCACCTCCGAGGTCACTGGCAGTGACGTCATCCGAGTTCCGCCCAAGCCTATCTGAGAAATTCTCCGGTAATGTAAAAGACTGCAAGGGATTTTTATTTCAATGCCGTCTAATTTTTCTGAACTCTCCTGGCAGTTTTCCCACGGACTACAAGAAAATAACTTTCATTTTATCTCAATTGACAGGAAGAGCCCTGGCCTGGGCTCAAGCCAGGTTTGCCTCTGATGAAAGCCTAAATTGTTGATACTCTGACTTTATCTTTGAGTTTTCTCAGGTTTTCAACCAGGAGACCGATCAAACCCTTAACTCTCGTGCTCTTTTTCATCTCAAACAGGGAAATTTGTCAGTGGCGGAGGTCTCGATTAACTTCCGGCTTAAGGCTGCAGCTTCCGGATGGAACCAAAGTGCTCTAAAGGGCGCCTATTTTGAGGCATTAAATGAAAATATAAAGGATGAACTGGCTACCCTCAATGAACCTGCTACTCTCGAGGAACTTATCCATTTGACAATTAAGCTGGATAACCGGATCCGAGCTAGAAACAGCCTCAAATACAGGAATCAGGGGATGTCTTCCTATGCCCCCACCTCAAATAATGTGACTGTTGTTTCTGCTCCTACAGAACAGTTATCCAGACCGAAGCCTAAGATCCAGCCTCTCCCTTTGCCTGTTCAGGCTACACATATTGGAGAAACGGAGATCGAACCCATGCAGGTTGGACACACTAGGCTGACCCCTGAAGAAAGGCAATGACGATTTTTGGGCAAACTTTGCATCTATTGCGGTGAGAGTGGTCATTTCATCGCTTCATGCCCGGCGAAATCAAAAGCCGGGGCCCATCAGAGGTTCTGAGGAGTCTGGCGGGCCATGATAACTCTGAAAAATCTCCTCGCCTTCTGCTTCCTGCCACCTTATTTTTCTCGGACCAGAGCCTCTCATTCTCTGCTTTCATTGATTCTGGTTGTGAGCGAAATTTAATTGATTCCAATCTTGTCCAACAGCTGCAAATTGAAATAGTTCCTTTAACCCAGCCACTTAGTGTCTCAGCAATCGATGGGAAGAGACTTCACCAAGTAACCCATTAAACCCAACCCCTTGAGCTTCTGATCTCAGGTAATCATCGAGAAACCATAACTTTCTTTGTTTTTCCCTCCGCATGTTCCCCTCTGGTGCTGGGTTTTGAATGGCTGGAGAAACATAATCCCCATATTAATTGGACTGATCGTCATGTGGAGTCCTGGTCCACTCGATGTCATGAAACATGCCTCTGTTCGGCAGCTCCCGCTGTGGGGTCCCCTAGAGGTGGGGGGGAGATGGACGTCCCTGACCTTTCTTCAGTATCTCCCGACTACCATGATTTGGCTCCTGTATTTAGTAAGGTCAGTGCTACGTCCCTTCCACCACACAGACCATACGACTGTGCTATCAAGCTATTACCTGGAGCCCCGCTGCCCAGCAGTAGACTTTACAACATCTCCAAACCAGAAAGAGAAACCATGGAGAAATACATAAACGAGTCCTTAGCCGCTGGAATAATTCGCCCCTCTTCGTCTCCTTTGGGCGCAGGCTTCTTTTTCATTGGAAAGAAGGATGGTTCTCTAAGACCCTGTATTGATTATAGAGGCTTGAACCAGATAACAATGAAAAATAAGTACCCTCTCCCATTGCTCGCTTCTGCTTTTGAACCTGTCCAAGAGGCAACCGTTTTCACCAAGCTAGATCTGAGGAATGCCTATCACCTCCTCAGAATACGAGAGGGGGATGAGTGGAAGACAGCATTTAAGACTCCCTTGGGCCAGTTTGAATACTTGGTGATGCCCTTTGGACTAACTAATGCCCCTGCATGCTTTCAGGCCTTAGTGAATGATGTTCTCAGAGACTTCCTAAACGTGTTCGTGTTCGTCTACATAGATGACATTCTAATCTATTCCAAGGATATTTCAGAGCATAAGAGACATGTCCGCCTGGTTCTTCAGAGACTGCTGGAAAACAAACTGTTCGTCAAAGCCGAGAAATGTGAGTTTCATCAGTCTTCAGTAACTTTTTTGGGGTTTGTGCTCGAGGGCGGGCAGGTTAAGCCTTCAGAAGAGAAAATAAAAGCAGTTTTGGAGTGGCCGGTCCCAGAGAACCGTAAACAACTGCAGAGATTTTTAGGTTTTGCTAATTTCTACCGACGTTTCATCAGAAACTACAGCCAAACCGCTCTCCCACTAACCTCCTTAACATCATCCAAGAGAACCTTCCAATGGACCCCCGAGGCTCAATCTGCATTTGAGAAGCTTAAAACTTTGTTTTCCAGAGCTCCAGTGCTGATCCAACCCGATCCGTCCAAACAATTCATCCTGGAGGTTGACGCTTCAGATTCAGGCGTGGGGGCAGTCCTATCCCAAAGACTCGACACGGATCAACGAATTCATCCATGTGCATTCTTCTCCCGTAGACTTTCTCCCGCAGAGCAGAACTACGACGTTGGAGACCGAGAGCTCTTGGCCATCAAATTAGCCTTGGAGGAATGGAGACACTGGCTGGAGGGAGCTGAGCACCCAGTTCTCGTATGGACAGATCACAAGAATCTTGCCTACATCCAGTCCGCAAAACAAGGCAATCCTCGTCAGTCAAGGTGGTTCATATTCTTCTCTCGATTCAACCTCATTATCTCTTACAGACCTGGATCAAAGAACGTCAAGCCTGATTCTCTCTCTCGTCTCTACGCCGTGGATCAATCCGAGTCACCTCAACCTGTCCTCCCTGCTTCTTGTACTGTAGGAGTTGTCACCTGGGAAATCACCGATTTAATCAACTCTGCCCTGGCCTCGGAACCTGACCCAGGTAATGGTCCTCCTAACCGAACCTATGTCCCCTCGTCTGTCAGATCTCGCCTTATACAATGGATGCATTCTGCCAAATTTTCCGCTCATCCGGGGTTGAGCAGGACCGTCTCCCTGATTTCAAGACGTTTTTGGTGGACTACTCTTCACAGGGATGTTAAAGCATATGTGTTGGCTTGCTCTACTTGTGCCAGAAATAAGGCTTCACACCAACCACCCTCAGGTTTGCTACAGCCTCTCCCAGTGCCCACGCGCCCATGGTCCCACATCGCAATCGATTTCGTCACTGGTCTTCCAATCTCTGGAGGTACGTCTACAATATTCACCATAGTTGATCGATTTTCCAAGTCCTGTCACCTGATCCCTCTCAGAAAACTTCCTACGGCCTTTCAAACTGCTCAGCTTTTGATCAAACATGTTTTTCGACTCCATGGAATCCCACGGGACATTCTCTCTGATCGTGGACCCCAATTCATTTCCCAGGTTTGGAAGGCATTCTGTTCCGCATTAAACTGTAAGTCATCACTAACCTCTGGCTATCACCCGCAGTCCAACGGCCAAACCGAGAGGATGAACCAACACCTCCAGTCAACCCTCAGATGCCTAACTTCCAATAACCCCACCGATTGGAGTCAGTACATCACCTGGATCGAATACGCCGATAACTCTCTCAAATCAGCTTCCACCGGTCAATCACCTTTTCAGGTCAGTCTCGGCTATCAACCTCCTCTTTTCCCCGCAGCCGAGAGAGAGATATCGGTCCAATCCGTCAATCAGCACATCTGCCATTGCCAGCGCATCTGGAGGGATACCATCACCTCTCTCAACCGTTCCTCTGAGACGACCAAACGATTCGCCGACACCAAGAGACGTCCTGCCCCTGAGTACTCGGTCGGACAGGAAGTATGGCTGTCCACACGGGACATTCCCCTCAAGGGAATGTCACGTAAACTCTCGCCCAAGTTCATCGGTCCTTACAAGATTGTCCAGGTAATCAATCCATCTGCCATACGTTTGCAACTTCCTCCGACCCTACGCATCCATCCCACGTTCCACGTCTCCCAAGTGAAACCTGTCATCTCGAGTCCTCTTTGCCCTCCATCCGACTCCCCTCCACTCGCCCTGGAAGTCGATGGACATCCCGCCTTCACTGTCCGCCGGATCGTGGACTCCCGTCGGCGAGGTCGCGGCTGGCAGTACCTCGTCGATTGGGAGGGCTACGGTCCGGAGGACCGCCAGTGGGTTCCTGGTTCCTACATCCTCGACCCTTCCCTGATCGAGGAGTACGAGCGCTCCCTCCCATCTACCTCTTCCGCACCGCCAAGAGGCGGTCGTTGAGGGGGGGGTACTGTTGGGAGCTGGAGAAGTTCCACCTTCCTCCAGCAGAGTCTGCCGTGGATCCTCCTGAGCTGAGCTGCCTGCACACCTGTGACTGATCATCTCATCAGGAGGACCACAGTATTTAAACTGTCTTCAGACCTTGCCTCGACGCCGCAGTGTTTAATCAGTTTGGTTAACTGTTTTTCTCCTGTGAAGCTCTGGAAGAGCTTAACCTGCCGAGCCTGCCCTCTGAGCCAAACCTGAAGACTCTCTCCTGGATTTCCAAGCAGCTCTGGATTTAGAGCTGGAAACTCAAACCAAGGTCAACACCCTCACTAGAAGTAAGAGGCTGAAACAGTTATCGGACTCTGCTGAACCAAACCATCTCCGGACCCAACAGTTCCTCTCCCAAAGTCTCTTCTACGCATCTCAAGGTACAAACCAGAAACTCTCAAGATCAATTCCAACCAAGCCAACGCTAACTGAACTGTCTCCCTCACAGACTCCAGTGAACCAGTCCCCAGGCCTGAACCAGCAAACTGTACATTTACTACGTGCTTGTGTAACAATAAACTTGTTAACTTATCCCCTGAGTCCGTTGTGTTCTGCATCTTGGGCCTCTCAGTAAACCCATCATGACATTAAGTGGATGGAGAAGACTTTTATACAAACAAGACATTATGTGAGTTATCTTTTTTAAACTCAGTCTAATAAAAAGAACAAATTTTAATTGCAAGAAAATTTCAGAATAATTCTTTAGATGATAAATAAGAAATATATTTTAATGTTCTGCAACAAAAATGGAACCTTAAATCTACAGCCATAAGGTTTTCCACACAAAGCGGCATCACTGAGTTATCAGTAGTTAAGTGAGACACCTTATGTAAAAATGGATTATTGTTGGCTTTATGACCTTTATGACCTCTCCAGGGTCCTCCCTAAGAAGCGTGTGTGCATGTTTGGTGCATGGGGATACATCTTCGAGTATGAAACCAGCAAGCTCTTCCTTTACCCACTGTATCGAAAAGAGAAGCTCACTCCCTTTTCTGATACATGTAACCTTACCTATAATTATTGGGCAGTGTTGAGGTTGGCCATCCCCTAAAATAAGGAAATAAATGAGGAATTTGCTACTCCACTTTCACCACTCTGGTCAGGGTTGAACAGTTTTCCAACCAATGTTGAAATCTCTAATGGTAAGATACGCTTTAGTAGGCAATATGGCAAACAAAATCAATATGGCAAACAAATGGGTGTTGGGCTCTCCGATCACGTAGGCAAAGGAGCTATGATGATTTATTCCTAGACCTATTTGTTTTAGAAGCTTTCAATGCAGAGAGAGGGATCTTTAGGACCATGCTGGTGATAATATATGTGTTGGGATCTGGAGGTCTGTCCACCTTTCTCCAGCAGAGGGCGTTCTAGGTCTCCTGGAGCTGAAGCTGACCACCACGCCTGCGGCTCATGAGCTCATCAGGAGACCAGCATTTAAGGAGGGGCAGAGCTACAGTCCGACGCCAGAGTGTTTGCCAGTTATGGCTAGCAAGCCTGAGCCAACCTGCCTGTCTGAATCTCTGACTCCCCTGAAGCCTGAACCTGAACCTAATCTGCTTTTTGTCCTCTCTGCTTCTCAGGAAGAACCTGCCAGGAAACCTGAAGACCTGGAAAGGTTTCTCAAGCGTGAAACCAAGCTGTCTGTTCTCAGAAGAACCCTGGAAATCCTACTCAGTCTGAAACCTGCCTGCCCGCTCTCAGCAAGAGCTGAGGGAGAAGCTCTGAACCTGCTCAGTAAGATTATCTGCTCTGCGCTGCCTCTGCCTAGCCCTCTGCCTGCCTTAAGCCTCTGGACCCTCCTGGTTCCCCCCTTCTACCGTTCTGCTTATCTCTGATCAGGTAAAGATCTGCAAACACCCAACCTGCAAGTCCACTGAAAGAATGCTAACCAATCTGTCCCTCTCTGCAGTGAAAACCAGTCGTGACCAGATCAGGACCCAGTTATCCCCAGAAATCATTGTTCTTTATTGTGATTCATATTCAATAAACTTGTGAACTTGTTCCCAGTCTCTGAGTGTTCTGCATGTGGGTTAGATCCCTAAAAGCCAACATGACAATATGGTGTGAAAAAATTAATCAAATTGGAATTTCCTGCCTCTTCTGGAGTTTGCGTTGCCTACTTGATATCAATTGTGAAAAAACTCTATTTTGGGGACATGCCTACAAACCGAACCCTCTTTTAGACCCACCCTCCACCCTATATATTTACCCTAAGGAGGCATACCTTCACACACATCATCAAGAAATGACAAACCTACATCGGAGAGAATAAAATCGGGCCGGATCTTATACCCCCCAAATTCCCCCATCCTAACTTAATATCATCCACCTTCTCTGACTTTATATTCTTCACCCCACCCTCCATCCCCAGTGCTTTTTCCAAGCGAGACTATTGAAGTAAATAACCTAAAAAATAAATTGCTTCCTGCTATACCCGAGCCAGAAGAAAAGAGGGTCGTGGGGACTTCACCTGGGTCGACCAAGGATGAACAAATCTACTATCATTCTCCCTTTCTAAAGGAGGAGGTCGAAATTGAGGAATTAATCTCTTCCTCTCTCATTACTACAGCGAAAACAGCCATGCCTCATTTTCTTAATAACATCGCTTTGGATTTCAATCGAGAGACTAGGAGATGAATAATATATTAAATTACTAGAACTGGAAGTTATAGTTCATTAATAGGTAATTGAAATCAAGGGTAAAACTAGTTATTTATTATCAGTTGATTGATTTTAACTGTAATTTGCTTAGTGAGCAGGGTTTTAGCCTCTTGTCTAAAAGGTATGATTCCTAAATCCAGCTGTTAAAAATCCTTTTGTCTCTCACCAAGTTAGTAATTTAGGCTATGGCTCTGAGCAACGTTATTAATTACCAACCAAATAAATTAGTCCCTGTTCATTCGGATGATACTAAAAGAAGAGGAAAGCCAACCTGAGTGATAAATAGTTCACTGTGTAAAATGAACACAAAAGACCACAATTTAAATTACAATGATACCTTTATTAGCTACAATCACATGTTATTACATCTAATATCTCAGCAAACACTAATCACTGCTAAAAATAAGCAAAATTTAAGATATAAAAAGGAAGACGGTTTTAAGAGTCCATTGAAAGTCTGAGTGATGTTCAAAATTTAAGGACTGAATGGTAATGCATTCAAAATGTCCTTTGAAAATAGCAGGAGATAAAATGTGAATAAACCCTGATATAGAGATTTGAACTGCAATCAAAATAGTGACGTTTGTGGAGTACAAAATGAGCACCCGGGAGATGATTTGCAAGGAAGAAAAAGTTTATTCCGCTCTGCAGAGGGGAGAATGACACAGAGCAGCTAAAGACTGTTGGGATCTGGGGGTCTGTCCACTTTCTCCACCAGAGGGCGTACTAGATCTCCTGGAGCCGGAGCTGATTGCTACCACCTGCCGCTCATCTGCTCATCAGGAGATCTGTATTTAAGGAGGCAGAGGACGTCTCTCCAGTGCCAGAGTGTTTGCCAGTTACGGTTAACAAGCCTGAGCCAACCTGCCTGTCTGAATTTCTGACTCCCTGAAAACCTGAACCTGAACCTGATCTGATTTGTCCTTTCTGCATCCCAAGTTGACCCTGCCTGAAATCAGAAACACTGAAGAGTTTCTCTGTTGGAAATCTGCCTGTCTGATCTCTGAAGAACCCTGGAGATTCATTCCTGTCAAAAACCTGCCTGTCTACTCTCTGAAGAATCTGGAAGAGAAACTCAAATCTGTGATCTGCAAACACTCAAACCAAGCTCTGCCTCCGCCAAGCCCTCAGCCTGCCGACAGCCTCTGGACCCTCAAGGTTCCCCCCCTCAGCCACTCAGCTCAAACTCCAGAACAGGTAACGTCCTGCTCACTCAAATCCTGCAAATTACCTGGACGTCCACTGACTCCTCTGTCCCCTTCTGCAGTGAACCCACTCGTGACCAGTCCTGGATCTGATTAACCCCTGGATCTGTTTATTCTTGTACAGAATTATTTCAATAAACCTTTGAACTTTTCTCCAGCTTCAGTGTGTTCTGCATGTGGGTTAGGAACCTTAAGCCAAACATGACAAAGACAGCTTTCAGTGTGATTCTGACTAGGTCCTGCCCCACCTTCGCATTATAAAGACTCCTCACACGCGGACATTCAGTCTTTCCAAGAGAAACACTTCATGAAAAGACATAAATATACGTCCAGATTAACATTTCAGACAACTGTTTTCCGTTCACACCAGAGACAGGACGTGAGAATCTTAAACGCAATAAGGATCTGTTTATCTATGTTTCCCCCTTATTTAACCTAGGGAGGAAACTCCTTTTCAAACCTCCCTCCTTTCCCTACATCTCAGCATAAAGAATGAGACAAAGCCTCTAACTAATCGCCCCTATTCAGAAAGAAAAACCTGGCACACTTTAATATTTAACCTTACTAACATCAAAGAAAAAACCACAAATCACAATTCCTCTTTTTTTGTTCCTTAAGAGAACAATTACAAACAAAAAATAAAACAGAGTAAAAAAAAACTGTAAATAATATTAAATACATAGGAATATAAATGAGTAAAATAATAGCAAAAACAAAAATAAAAAGAATCAATACTTCAGTCTCCATCACTATGCAGCAGTTTAAGACAGAACCTCCATTGAGACAAATCACTGGAATTAAGCTATTGTTTCAAAAATAGACATCTAGGTGATCATAAGCAAATTAAAAGAAAATACTTTTTTAAGAATAAGAGCAAGAAAACAAAAAATAGAAACTGTCATAGTAGCACAACACAAAATTGTAACAGGTACATCCTCCAACAGAACAAATAAACATCAAAATGTCAAAGTCAAAGTCCAACCATCAATTCAACCTAGAATGATTGTTCAGAGCAAAAGGTAAGTCTTCAACCCAGTCAACACAAGAAAGCAGTCTGTAAGCTCAGAGATTTAGTGAAAGCAGCCTACAGCTGTAAACACCACTAAGGATGACCTTAGGATGAGATAATACATTTCAACTGTTAATATCTATGGTTTACTATATGTTTACCTATATTAAGAATCGTCCAAATCACTCACAAAGGAGAAAATATTTAGAGAACTTATTTAAGTAGGAGTTTGAATATGAAAAATGAATACTTTACAAGGCTCATGAAAAGGCACAGTTATCTTCTCTTGCTTCATGAGAGGTTCTTTATCTGATGAATAAAATTATAAGCTTGTTGCTTACTTGTACATGAAAGTTTAGTTAGTTTAGTTTATTTAGGATCCCCATTAGCTGTAGCAAGCTACAGCTATTCTTCCTGTGGTCCAACAACAAAACATGAAATGAAAAATTACTAATGAAATAAAATTATGTGGACATTAAAACAACATCTCCCATAATCTATACATATACATATATACATACACACATATACACATACATATATACATATATACCCATATACATAAACAGAAACAATCCAAACTAATCAAAACAAACTACAAAGCACAGCAAGTGAAGAAGACAGTCCCAATCGTGTTTTACCTCTATATTTAATAAATGTTCTTTCAATGATTTTTTAAATTTCCTTAAATCAGTTTAATGTAATTCGGCAGTAAATTCCATGCTTTCATACCTCTATACATAACAGTTCTTTTTAAGGCATTTGACTTTACTTTAGGCAAACTAAAGTTTCCTTCAGCTGCATGCCTAGTCATGTATTCGTGATTCTTTGAACTAAAAGTAAGGTTTGTAAATAACATATAAGGTGTTTTTAATACAGATACATTTCTAATCATAACAGTCAATGAGTATGAAAGTCTTTCTTTAACCAACAACCAGTTTAAGTTTTTATGCATTGTTATGATATTTGTCCTTAAATCACACTTCAATATTATTCGGGCAGCTCTATTTTGTACATGTTGTAGTTTATTTAGCATCTCTCCAGGGGCATTTGACCAGACGACTGGGCAGTAATCCATATGAGAAAAAATCAATGATTGGATTATCATTTTAAGAATATTTGGGGACATAAAGGTTGCATGTCTTCTTATGACTGTGATTCCTCTACCCATCTTTGCAATCATGTTATTAATATGTTTTCTCCATAATAACATGTTATCAACCGTCACTCCCAGAAGCTTGGCCTCATGTACATTCCTTATCGAGATGTTATTGATATTAATATTCAATATATGATTACTGTTTACGTTGTAATTTGACCTCACAATCATGCTGTTAGTTTTTGTTGTATTCAATACCAGCTTATTTGCTTTCACCAATTTATCCACTCCCACTAGTTGGTTATTTATAATAATTTCTAATTCATTATTTGTTCTTGCTGATGTATATATAGTGGAATCATCTGCATACATAATTATTTTAGTTCTTTTGAGTATGTATGGTAAGTCATTTGTAAAAATTGAAAATAATAAAGGACCCAGGCAGCTCCCTTGAGGTACACCACATGTTACAGTTTGTTTTTCAGACAATGCACCATTAAAATATACCGTGTGCGACCGGTTAGTTAAACAACTGTAAAACCAAGTAAGTGCAGATTGTTCAAAACCATAGCAGGAAAGTTTTTCTAATAGCAGATGGTGGTCAATTAAATCAAAAGCAACTGAAAAATCTAGAAATACAACTCCCACCATATCTTTCATTTCAATACTCCTAAGCCAGTCATCAGACATACTAATTAGTGCTGTTGCTGTAGAATGAGCCTTTCTATAAGCATGTTGAGAGTGACAAATTATGTTATTAATCGACAGATAATTATTCATTTGTTCATATACTATGGTCTCTGTTATTTTTCCTAACACAGGTAGTAGACTTATCGGACGACTATTTGAGCTGGAAAAGGGCAGTTTCTTATTTTTCTGTAATGGGATTATTTTGGCTGTTTTCCAGGCTTGTGGACACACTGAAGACATAAAACTTAAGTTAATAATGTGAGTAATTACAGGAGCGATTTCATCAGCAACAAATTTGAGAAGTCTGACATCCAGTTCATCAACACCCCGTGGTTTATCTTTGCACTTTTTCAGGCAATCCTTTACCCTCTGCAAGTTAACCATTTCTAATTTAAAGTTGGACCTTTTCCCTTTCATTATTTCGTTTCTTATTAATAAGTGAGATATTTCATTACTTAGGTTAGGCATATTTTCTCTTAGTTTTGCTATTTTACTAATGAAATAATTATTTAAATAATTAGCAATTTCTCTAGGTCCAGTAATGAAGCCATCATTTGTCTCAAGAAATAATGGATGCGTTCTATTTTTCCTACCAGTCAAATCATTAACTATCTTCCACATATTTTTGCAATCATTCCCCGCCTTCTTTACTCTATCTTCATAATAATTCTTTTTTTTCTTTTTATTTAGCTTGGTCACAGTGTTTCTTGCTTTCCTATAGAGGCACCAGTCTTCCTTATTCCTAGTTATAATTGCAGTTTTTTTTCATTTGGTCTCTCATTTTCATAGCTTCTTTCATTTCTTTGTCCAGCCAGGGTGTTTTCGATGTTCTGACGGTAAACCTTCTCAAAGGTTCATGTTTCTCAATCACAGGTAGAAATAAATCATCAAACTTTGACAGTGCAAGCTCAGGATTTCTTTCAGTCAACACTTTAGACCAACATATTTCTCTCACATTGTCAACAAAAGAATAAGGATTGAAAGATGCATATGATCTCTTAAAAATTATTGTAGGTCCTTGCCTATCTACCTTATTGTTTTTTTCTACTATAATCAGAGTATGGTCACTGCTTCCAATAGGGACCGATGATATCTTGTTAACTGTTTCTGGAGAGTTTGTAAAAATGTGATCAATACATGTAGCTGTTTTAGTACCATCTTGTTTTACACATATTCTTGTTGGCTTATTCATAATTTGATCAAATCCACCTGTATTAGCTCCAATTTGTATCTTATTCTTCAGTGGACAGTTATGAGCAAACCAGTCAATATTAAAATCTCCAAGTAAATAGACATCCAGACTCACATTCATATTAGCTAACATTTCACAGATTGTGTCAAGATATTCATTGTTAGAACTTGGAGGTCTGTAACAGCAGCCTACTAGTATAGGCTTTCTGTGAGGAAAATAAACTTGTAACCATAATATTTCAATATTATATTTCATCATGTCAGTACACATTTTCAGAGGTAAATGATCTTGAATGTAAAAAGCTACTCCACCACCATATTTATTTCTGTCGTTTCTATAAATGTTGTAACCCTTTATATGTAATTCACTATCTTCAAAGGAGGAGTCTAAATGAGTCTCAGAAATAGCAAGTATATTCAGCATATGTTCTTTTAACAATTCAGCTGTATCATTTGTTTTATTCCTTAGACTGTTTATATTTATATGTGCAATAATTAGTCCACTTTTTAGTCGCTTGTGTTGGGATGTCATTGCCATATATTTTAAGAAGCAGTCCTGTAAGCATATTTCCGTTTGTTTATCCTATCTTGGGGTGCTGGTACGAGGTCGGATTATCAGTTTGTCGTGTCTGAGGTAAGCTATTTCACCCTTCTCACGTGCAGCTTTCAGTTTTGGCATGAGTTCCTTTCTTTTTAACCTTACAGCATCTGTGTAGTCCTCATTGATGAATATTCTCGTACCTTTCAGATTTTTTGCTCTCTGCATTACTGCAGTTTTGTCTTTGAAGTGCAAAAACTTTACCACAATGGATCTAGGTCTTTCCCTATCTGTTTCAGGTTTTCCTATACGGTATGCTCGTTCGATATCAATCTCCCTTTGTAGTTGCAACTTCTGCTTTAGAATTTCTTTAACTTTTTCCTCTGATTCTACCCAAGATTCACCCGGGGTCTCAGGTATCCCATCAATGACCACATTATTTCTTCTCGATAAACCTTCCAGGTACTCTTGTTTATCCACAATTACCTGTAAGCTTTCACATATCTTTATTATGTCTTTCTGGATTGAATTACCATGATCAGACTGTTTTGCCTGAGTGATCTTTAGCTCATCCACATCTTTCTGTGTGAATTGTATACTTAATTTCAACTCCTGAATTTCTTTTGTAATCATGTCCATCCTTGAATTTGTTGAATCCATTATAACTTTGACAAAGTCTTTAAAAATGTCCTGCTGTTGCTGTAATAAAGCTGTAAACATGTCCTTCTGGTGATTCAGCAGGTCATTTACCTGAGTGAGTGATACCCAATCCTCCTCAGTGTTTCTTTGCTGTTTGGGACCCATTTTTTAAGGTAGTATGGTGTTACCTGATAGTGGAGGCTGGGGCCTGGCCTGGTGGTGGTGGCTGGCCTGGCGTGGAGGCTGGGGCTTGTTCTTGTAGTGGTGGCTGGCCTGGCTTGGAGGATGGGGTCTAGCCTGGTGGTGGTGGTTGGCCTGGCCTGGTGTCGGAGGCTCCTGGCTTGGCCTGGTGGTGGAGGCTGGGTCCTGGCCTGGTGGTGGTGGCTGGCCTGGCGTTGGAGGCTGGGGCTTGGTCTGGTTGTGGTAGCTGGCTTGGTGTGGAGGCTGGGGCTTGGTCTGGTTGTGGTAGCTGGCTTGGTGTGGAGGCTGGGGGCCTAGCCTGTTAGTGGTGGTTGGTCTGGCCTGGTGTCGGAGGCTCCTGGCTTGGTTTGGTGGTGGAGGCTAATGCCTAGCTTGGTGGTGGTGGTTGACCTGGCCTGGTGTCGGAGGCTCCTGGCTTGGCCTGGTGGTGGAGGCTAATGCCCGGCCTGGTGGCGAAGGCTCCTGCCTGGCCTGGTGGTAAAGGCTGATGCCCAGCCCGTCGGTGGAGGCTAATGCCTAGCCTGGTGGTGGTGGTTGGCCTGGCCTGGTGTCGGAGGCTCCTGGCTTTGCCTGGTGAGGAGGCTAATGCCTAGCCTGGTGGTGGTGGTTGGCCTGGCCTGGTGTCGGAGGCTCCTGGCTTTGCCTGGTGAGGAGGCTAATGCCTAGCTTGGTGGTGGTGGTTGACCTGCCCTGGTGTCGGAGGCTCCTGGCGTGGCCTGGTGGTGAAGGCTAATGCCCGGCCTGGTGGCGAAGGCTCCTGCCTGGCCTGGTGGTAAAGGCCGATGCCCAGCGGGTCGGTGGAGGCTAATGCCTTGCCTGTTGTTGGCCAAGTTGTCCTGTAGATTGTCTGTCTCTGCTGCTGCTCAGTGCTGCTGCTCAGTGCTGCTGCTCAGTGCTGCTGCTCAGTGCTGCTGCTCAGTGCTGCTGCTCAGTGCTGCTGCTCAGTGCTGCAAGATTAATTAAAGATTAATAAATTATCTAATGCCTCACAAAACCTGCTTTAAAAGAAAAATGAAAGGCAGCTTAACAACATATCAGATGATTTAAAGTTTTTAAAATGATGAGGCCTTAACCTGACAACCAAGTTCTACAACAAACAGCTATGATAAAACAAAATAACTGTAAATAAATGCCTTTTTAGATTTTTTCGACATTCAAGATATTCTCTTAAAATTTGACATGGATAACATAGTACAAAAACATCTGATTACCTATTGAAGAGATCTTTTTGCACAAGTTATCAACTGCACTGACCAGAAGTAGTCAGTCAGGTGTAACCCACAGTATATCAGAGTTTAAAAGCATCCAAGTCTATGACTATAAATTATAGCATTTGAATAAAAAATTGTAGGCTTTAACAGACTCCTATTACAAAGGCCACGTTGAGTATATAAAAAACATGATTTAGATGGGTTTACCTTTTTAATACATTTAGAAAAGAATCAGTGTTTTTTTTTAACACATTTGAGTTTACAAGTTAAATATCAGACATTGAAATTTCCTTTTTTTCTTCTTTTGGAGCTTTTAATGTTACTTCCTCGATCCAGACTGATCTTCTATTTCTAATTCATTGTCTGTTTACTGATGCTTCTACTGAACAAGTCACAAGTCTTCAGGTGTGTTGTAGAAACCACATTCAACACTTCATCCACAGCAAATTAAAAGGCTTCGTGCAGTGGGACTGGAATTCATTTCAAAATAACTTGACAGCAGCACCTTGATATTCAGTGGGCATTTGTAACTGAGCAACTTCCTTATCCATCATATAATTTCTCAGTGTTCCTTTATGTTCCAAGCAGAATGTAAGCACGGAGGCACCTGGATTGCTGTTGTTATTACAGAACGACCAGCTTCACAAGAAGAGATGGAATATCATATCACAGTTCACTGTCTTTGATGTGGGGTATTATTAATAATGTGGCATCTGCAGGCTCCTTGCAGGCATCTTTCTTAATGCTGCCTCAGCTGGAATTGATCCTACCTAGTAGGTTAATGTAGGTGACATCTTAGGAAAACCCAAAGTGCTTAATGAAGGTTCCTGATGGAAAGGTTTGACGCAGCTCCTGCGGTTAAGCTATGTTCATCTGCTTCCTTAGCCTGGTCTGGTACTCTGCCTGTGGTCTTCTCGCAGTAGGAAGCATGGCAGTAGGAAGCAGCCAATTTCAATGTGTTGTATTGAAGCCCATCTGTTCCAGTTTGTCCACCTGCGAAGCTCTGCTCAGTCTCTCATCACCATTCATTTGTATCATCTGCTTCAGTCTCTATTTACCCTGTCTGCTTCCATTCATAAGTGCCAGATTATTTGAGCCTGTGGTAAGAGTTTCTCTAGCATACCTGATTATCTTTAGATTGTCTGATCCTGAGCTGTTCTGCCTTTGGACCTCTGAGCCTGCTTGTTCCTTTTCTGATCTTTTTTTCTGACCTTTATATGGATTCCTGCTGGATTCTGCCTGTTTACTGAAACTGGATCTGCTTCCTGACACCGAGATGGACTTTCCATTGGTACATCTTTAGATCTCTGATCCTCTGGCCCAGATTTCTCTGACCATCTCAAACAACAGCTCTGTCGTCCTCCTCTGGTTTGTCCTTTCTTCCTTCATCTGCTTGGATCTGATAACCTGCCAATTCTGTAGTATTCAAGGCTTCAGCGTCTGGAACTCTCTGGGTAACATTCGCCAGGTTGTGTATGTAGCTGTACGCCTGGATTCCACCTCTTCCTCTGTTCACGGACATGAACTTTATGACCAGAGGCTCATGCCTTAGACACCCTGGCTGCCCACTGCCAATTTGTTGTTTTTTAATAAACGCTTTTTGAGAAATCTAACAGTCTGTCGACCTTAAATACCCTGGTCCCCTGTTCTGAGCCTTGACAGATAGATATGAATTAAACCAATCTAATGCTGTTCCTTTAATTCCTAAAGAATATTATAGTCTTTATAAAAGAATATTATGATCAATGGTATCAAATGGAACACTGAGATTTAACAAGAGATGTACAACTACGTGTCCATTATATGAGGCCGTGAGAATACACTGCAAAAAATCTATATCTAGATAAGTCATTAAAATAAGTGCATTTGTTCTTAAATTGAGGAGGTAAAAGAGATATTTTGCCAATGAAACAAGAGACAATTTACACTTAAAATAAGAAAACATAATTGCATTGTCTTATTTCAAGTGCATTTTATCGAATTATCTTATTTTAAGAGTGAAGATACTCATTCCATTGGCACTGGCACTATCTCATTTAACTACTCAAATTAGGGGTAAATACACTTAATTTAAGACATTTTTACTTATTTCTAGATCGTTTTTGCAGTGTATTATTGATGAGTTTCACCAGAGCTCTTACAGTCTATCATGAGCTCTAAATATCATAATCTTGGCACCTATGGTTGAGTTTGACTCTTTTTCCTCTTATCTGCCTTGCTCTCGTAATCTCTAATCAAATCCACCTGTTCCTACTTCTGTTTAAGCCACCTGTTTCCGGCCATTGTTGCCAGATTATTCAAGCTTCAAGTGAGACACCTGAATCCATTTCTCTGAACTTCTCAGTTTTGACTGCCCCTATTCTGCTCTGTTTGCCTGTCCTGTTTTCTAGACTGTCACCTGAATTCCACCTGTTGTCAACCTTGGACCTGTCTTATGACCACGTCTTGGATTTTTCCTTCTGGATTCTTGGGTTCCTCTGCTTGCTCTGGCTGATGCTGGTCGCTGGTCCTCTTCTCTCCTGGATCTCTGGTTCTGGCTGAGTAACTGACTACAGAGCTCCTCTGGACTTCACTGCTCCTTCTGGGTTCAGACTAACTTTCACAGAGAATCCAGTGAGCCCACCCCAGCTGAAGGGCAGCCGCACGTTGCTTTTGATAAAGGCTTGTTTCAAAAACTGATCTGTCTGCTTGTGTCCTAGGTCCTACATTCTAATTTAATTCAATTCAGTTTATTTATATAACGCCAATTCACAACACACCCCAAGGCAGTTTACAGTTCACCAGATCATACAGTCAAATTGATACAAAGTTTTCTATCTAAGGAAAACCAGTTGATTGCAACGACTCATTGACTCAGATGCAATCCCTCACACTAAGCATGCCACAGTGGAGAGGAAAGCTCTCTTTTAACAGATAAAAACCTCCAGCAGAACCAGGCTCAGTGTGAGCAGCCATCTGCTGAGGCTGACAGGGGTTCAAGAAGACAGAACCAGAGATTAAAAAAGCAATTGTAAAAAGCGGCACTGTCCAGGAAACGCAGCCAGGCAGACAAGCTCTGAGCCAGCTTCCATGTCAGAGGATGAAGAGAGCACATCCAGCCAGACAGTCAGAGAAACAGGACTACACTGGAAAAACTCTCCGATCTCCAGCATCACTAAACAAGGGTGTTGATGGAAGAGCACAGCTGATATTTCTCTCCAGGATGGCGTCACAACCATACAGGAACAGATGAGGTGAAGATACTAGAGGAAAAGGCAGAGCGTGCATAAAGTTAAAGATTAAACTAACAGATTCTGCAGGGTGTAAGAATATAGATAGAATGTAGCAAAATGATTAAATAGGGTTCTCTATGTCCTTCAGAAGTCTAAGCCTATAACAGCATAACTATAGAGATAGCTCATAACCTGAGCCACTCTAACTATAAGCTTTATCAAAAGGAAAGTTTTAAGCCTAGCCTTAAAAGTAGACAGGGTGTCTGCCTCACGGACTAAAACTGGTAGTTGGTTCCACAGGAGAGGAGCCTGAGAACTAAAAGATCTGCCTCCCATTCTACTTTTAGAAATTCTAGGAACCACTAGTGAACCTGCAGATTGAGAGCGAAGTGCTCTGTTAGGAACATAAGGAACAATCAGATCTCTGATATCAGATGGAGCTTGGCCATTTAAGGCTTTATATGTGAGAAGGAGGATTTTAAATTCTATTCTGGATTTAACAGGAAGCCAATGAAGAGAAGCCAGGATAGGAGAGATATGATCTCTCTTTTTAATTTTCATCAGAACTCTGGCTGCAGCATTTTGGATCAGCTGAAAGCTTTTAACTACAGTTTGTGGACTTCCTGATAGTAAAGAATTACAATAGTCCAGCCTTGAAGTAACAAATGCATGGACTAGTTTCTCAGCATCACCCCTGGACAGGAGATTTCTCATTTTTGCAATATTCCTCAGATGAAAGAAGGATATTCTTGAAGCCTCTTTTATATGGGATTTATATTGACAGGTCCTGACCAAAAATAACACCAAGATCTTTCACTTTATTATCTGAAATCAGTTTAATCCCATCAAAAATGAAGTGACTGGCTAATCAGCTTCGTTTTCAAAGACTCTGGTCCAAAGACTATAACTTCTGTTTTGTCTGCATTCAGAAGAGTCATCCAGGTTTTTATGTCTTCTAGACATGCCTGTAATCTATGTAATGGGTTAGCTTCATCTGGATTTATAGACAGATATAGCTGGGTATTATCAGCATAACAGTGGAAATTAATCCCATGCTGTCTAATAACTCTACAGATTGGGTGCATATATATATAGTAAAGAGAATTGGTCCTGGCACTGATCTCTGTAGTACTCCACAGGTAACCTTTCAGCATGAGGAAAATTTGTCATTAACGTGGATAAACTGAAACTGATCAGATAGATACAATTTAAACCAGTCTAGTGCTGGTACTTTAACAAAATATTCAAGTCTTTCTACAAGAATACTATGATCAACTGTATCAAATGCAGCACTGAGATCTAACAGGACGAGTACAGATACAAGTCCATTATCTGAGGCCATGAGATTATTATTAGTGACTTTCATCAGAGCTTTTTTAGTGCTATGATGAGCTCTAAAGCCAGACTGAAAGTCTTCAAAAAGTTACTTATGGTGTAAATGATCACACACTTGTTTGGCAACTACATTCTCAGGAATTTTAGATAAGAAAGGAAGATTGGATATAGGTCTATAATGGACCAAGTCATCTGGATCAAGATACTTCTTTCTTAAGCAGAGGTTTAATTACAGCAACCTTAAAAGCCTTTGGTACATATCCCTGTAACAGAGATAGATTACTCACATCTAAAATAGAGGAGGTTAAAGGGAATATATTCTTAAATAACCTGGTCGGAACAGGATCTAACATAGAAGTTGAAGGCTTAGATGAAGACAATAGTTTTGCCAACTCTGAAAGTTCAACTGGATCAAAGCAGTCTAAACCGGGTTCAGAGTCTATGGCTACCTCAAATGCTGCCTCAGCTTCCAGAGATAAACCAATCGTAGATAGAGGAGTGTAAACGATCTTATTTTTAATAAGATCGATCTTATTAATAAAGAATCCCATAAAATCATTACTGCTAAGAGCAGGTGGAATGGACGATTCAACAGAGCTACTGCTCTAGGTAAGCTTAGCAACTGGATAAAATATCTAGGATTATTCTTATTCTCCTCTAACCTGACAACAGCCAGATGCATGTCTCGCTCCATCTAGCTCCACTCACATACATCTGGGAACCCGCTCATTGAAAGTGATTTCCCCAACCGAATTTATGGTCTGTCCAATCAGGACGCAGGGCGGGTGTGTCCTGGAGTGGAGAAGCGACCGTGAGATTCCAACAACAATGGCGGCTCGCATTGAGGAAGCAAGCGTTAGCATTGATGCTGCTATTTCTTCTGTGTTGTCCAATCTATCTGATATTGTTTCATTAAAAGAACATCAGAGAATGGCTTTGAAGGCTTTTGTTGGTGGAAACGATGTTTTCGCCCTTCTCCCGACCGGATTTGGCAAGAGTTTGATCTACCAAATGGCTCCTCCTCTCACAACGTCACGGGTTAGCTTTGGTGTGAGTGGTTGAAATACCACGTCAATAAAGATGACAGACAAGTGGCTTATCCAATCATATGCAAGGAGTTTTGATAAGGCCCAGCCTTCAGTAAAGGCAATTCCTATGGCGGGTTCCCAGATGTATGTGAGTGGAGCTAGGCGGAGCGAGACATGCATCTGGCTGTTGTCAGGTAAATTCTCCTCTATTAATGAGGAGAAATATGCTGCTCTTGTTTTACAAAGGGTCGTCTTATATAGCAGTAAACTACTTTTCCAGACTAGGTAGGATTCCCGTAGGTATGTGGAGCGATATTTTCTCTCCAGGTTCCTAGCATTTTGCTTCAAAGTGTGCACCTCTGCATTAAACCAAGGAGCCAGCTTCCTATTTTTAATGTATTTCATTTTTAAAGGAGCTGCGTTGTCTAAGGCAGTACGCAGAGAACTAGCAACCCCATCAACAACATCATCAACCTGCAAAGGGAAATAAACTAAGCTTTTGCACTCTGCAGCACTGCTCAGCGACACAAAGGAGAGAGAAAGTGAAGCAGATTCTTTAAAACGTATAACTGCTTTATCTGATAATGATCTACTGAAATGAAACTTCTTTTGGGGGAGGAGAACTCTGATAAAGTAATCCTGAAGGTTATTAAAAAGTCTTCAGAGAGGACAGGGTGGTAACAAAATACTTATATTTCTTCATATTCAATGCTATATGTCAGCACAAGGTCCAAAGTATGATGGTGAGGATGTGTGGGACTATTCACATTTTGAACAAAGCCAATTGCATCTACGGTAGCATTAAAGGGTGCACTGAAGCTATCACCTTCAATATCAGCATGGATGTTAAATTACCCCTCTATTATGACCCTGTATGTATTCAACATCCAATCAGATATGAACTCTGAGGACTCACCTAAAAATTCAGAGTAAGATGGACAATACAAAGTTACAAAAAGAATAGGTTTTGTGGCTTTGCAATTTGGATGAGGGAAACTAAGGGTTAAATGTTTAAATGAGTTGTAATTAGAATCAGAAATACTTTAATAATCCCAGAGGGAAATTACTTTTGTTCCACGCTCTAGTTACAGTTTTACATGATATATACACACATCCAACTATACAACATAATAAAGATAAAAAATAAGAATAAAAAGAGATAAAATATATATACACATATAGCTCTTCTGTATATATATCTGTACGTATATCTATGTATATGTAAAAACTAAATCCAAATAAAGTATATATAGGTTGATGACCACAGGTAGGAATGATTTCCTGTGGCGCTCTGTGGTGCATCTGGGTAGGAGGAGTCTTCTGCTGAAGGAGCTCGTCTGCTGGACCAGTGTGTCGTGGAGAGGATGTGAGTCATTGTCTAAGATGGACTGAAACCTGGACAGCATCCTCCTCTCTGCCACGGTGGTCAGGGTGTCCAGCTGCTCCCCCACAACATCACCGGCCCTCTTGTTCAGTTTGTTCAGTCTGTTGTTTTCAGCGACCCTCAGCCCACTGAGGGTCGCTAAGGCGCAACGTCTTTGGCACCGTAACGAGGCAGGACGTCTTCCACAGCACGGGTACTCTCTGGAGGAGCATGCTCAAGCTGAAGACTAGGCTAAATATTCCACACAGCTGGTTGGAACAAGCTTTGAGCACCCAGGGGAGTACACCATCGGGGCCCGCAGCTTTGCCAGAGTGGAGTCTGGTTAGCTGTCTTCTCACTAGGTCAGGAGTGAAGGACACTGTAGAGGTAACTGTAGGGGGAGGGGTGAGGTCCTCATTTTCTGTAGGACAGGATGTGAAGCAGGGGGGAGGGGTGGAGACGGTGGATGTGGATTGCATTGGTGAAGAGCAGACAGGGGGTCTGTATGGACGAGGAGTGGAAGAAGGTGGAGTGGTCGTTGGAGGGAAGCCAGCAGTGGAGGGTTAATGGGGATGGGCCGCAGTATCAAACCTGTTGAAAAAAAGGTTCAGTTCATTGGCCCGGTCCACGCACCCTTTCAACCCCACACCAGTGGACTTCTGGAACCCTGTGATGGTTCTCATCCCAGTCCACACATCCCTCATGTTGTTGGTCTGGAGTTTATTCTCCAGCTTTCTCCTGTATTTGTCCTTAGCCTCCTTGATTTTTCATTTGAGTACCCCCTGCACTCTCCTCACCTCCTCACGGTTGCCATCTATGAATGCTCTCTTCTTCTCATTCAGGATGGCCTTTATTTTCTTGGTGATCTAAGGTTTGTTGTTGGGGTAACAGTGACAGTCCGAGCTGGAACATTGCAGTCCACACAGAAGTTTATATAATCTGTGATGCACTCTGTGAGCCCATCTATGTCCTCTCCGTGGGGCTCACAGAGTGCAGGTCAGTCAGTCACCTCAAAGAAGGCCTGCAGTGCCTCACAAGCCTCCTCCCACAACCTCCTCACAGTTCTTGTGGTCGTTGGCTTCCTCCTCACCAGAGGCACATAACAGGGTTTGAGATGAACCAGGTTGTGATCTGACCTGCCCAGAGGGGGGAGAGGAGAGGAGATGTATGCATCCTTAATGTTAGCATACATCAGGTCCAGGGTCCTCACATCTCTGGTAGGGCAGCTCACATATTGTTTGAAGGTCTGTAGAACTTTGTTCATGGTGATATGGTTAAAGTCTCCCAACATGATGATGAGGGCATTGGGATGATGGGTCTGTAGTTCAGAGATGATATTATGGATGGTGCTGCAGGCCGATGTTGGGTTTGTAGAAGGAGGGATGTACAGGACAACAGCAATGACATGCGGGATCTCTCTGGGCAGCTGATATGGACGGAATCCAATGGCCAGCAGTTCAACATCCGGGCAACAGAGCTGTTTTTTAATGGTGATGTGACCCGGGTAACACCATCTGCTGTTTACTAGAATGGCAAGCCCCCTTCCTTTTCGCTTACCACTCTTAATGTCCCGGTCGGCCCGGATGGTATGAAAGCCATCCACTGAGACAATCAGCATTAGCGCCGTTAGCTCGTCCATCTTGTTGCTAAGAGACCGCACGTTTCCCATAATGACAGAGGGGAGACACTGCTTAAATCTTCTCCTTTTAATAAGTCCGTCCCGTCTCGACCCTCCTTTCATCCCACGATGTTGTTTTCCTCCTCTGCAACCACGGCATGTTTTCCTCCAGACTTCGGGTGGTATTCCAGCTGGTCTGGCTAAAAAGCCGGCCAGCATTAGAGCGATCAGCTGTTCTCTGGAGTAAACAAAGGCAGCGTGTCCCATCGGGAGCGGCATGATAAAAACAGCACAAAAAAGCACAGAAACTCCCCGAAAAATACCTCATTATAGAGGATAGTACTTCACAGAGTCACTGTGAAAAAATAAGAGCAATAAAAAAAAAGATAAAAATACTAAAGTTAAAAGCATAGCAGGAGCGGTGTAATGGCAGCATGCTGCTTTCGCGCTTGCGCACTACATGAATACTTGAATTATCAACTGCCTTCGGAGTAATCGGTAAGTCAGACTGAAATATTGTTGCTACTCCTCCTCCTGCGCACTTTGAAGCAAAATGCTAGGAAACTGGAGAGAAAATATTGCACCACAGGCCTGCGGGAGTCCTTCCTAGTCTGGAAAAATAGTTTACTACTGTATAAGAAGAACCTTTGTAAAGCAAGAGCAGCATACTTCTCCTCCTTAATAGAGGAGAATAAGTATAATCCTAGATTTCTTTTTAATACAGTTGCCAAACTCAGCCAGAGCCATAGCTCTGTTGTTTATAAATAAGATTGAGCTTATTAAAAATAAGATCATAAGCACTCCTCTATCCGCGATTGTATCTGAGGTAGTCATGGAATCTGAACCGGGTTTAGACTGCTTTTATCCAGTTGAACTTTCTGAGTTAGCAAAATAATTGTCGTCATCTAAGCCTTCAACTTGTATGTTAGATCCAGTTCCAACCAGGTTATTTAAGGAGGTATTCCCTTTGATCTCCTCCTCCATTTTAGATGTGATTAATCTATCTCTGTTACAGGGATATGCACCTAAAGCTTTTAAGGTTGCTGGAATTAAACCTCTGCTTAAGAAACCGTCTCTTGACCCAGATGACTTGGTTAATTATAGACCTATATCAAATCTTGTCAAACAAGTTTGCGATCACTTGCACCATATTAACTTTTTGAAGAATTTCAGTCTGGCTTTAGAGCTCATCATAGCACTGAAACAGCTCTGGTGAAAGTCACTAATGATATTCACATGGCCTCAGATAATCGAGTTGTATCTGTGCTCGTCTTGTCGATCTCAGTGCTGCATTTGATACAGTTGACCATAATATTCTTTTAGAAAGACTTGAATATTTTGTTGGAATTAAAGGAACAGCACTAGACTGGTTTAAATCTTATCTATCTGATCGAATTCAGTTTGTTCATGTTAATGACAGATCTTCCTCATGCTCAAAGGTTACCTGTGGAGTACCACAGGGATCAGTGCTAGGACCAATTCTCTTTACTTTATAC
Source organism: Cyprinodon tularosa (assembly GCF_016077235.1). Taxonomy (NCBI): domain Eukaryota; kingdom Metazoa; phylum Chordata; class Actinopteri; order Cyprinodontiformes; family Cyprinodontidae; genus Cyprinodon; species Cyprinodon tularosa. The sequence goes on from NW_024038104.1 coordinate 51,084, forward strand.
ATGCTCCCAATCGGTAGAATTATTAGACAGCATGGGATTAAATTTCACTGTTATGCTGATGATACCCAGCTATATCTGTCTATAAATCCAGATGAAGCTAACCCATTACATAGATTACAGGCATGTCTGAAGACATAAAAACCTGGATGACTCTTAACTTTCTCCTTCTGAAGTTATAGTCTTTGGACCAGAGTCTTTGAAAAAGAAGCTGATAGTCAGTCACTTCATTTGGATGGTATTAAACTGATTTCCGATAATAAAGTAAAAAATCTTGGTTTTGTTTTTGATCAGGACCTGTCATTTAAATCCTATATCAAAGAGGTTTCTAGAATTTCCTTCTTTCATCTGAGGAACATTGCAGAAATTAAAAATCTCCTGTCCAGGGGTGATGCTGAGAAACTAGTCCATGCATTTGTTACTTCAAGGCTGGACTATTGTAATTCTTTACTATCAGGAAGTCCACAAACTGTAGTTAAAAGCCTTCAGCTGATCCAAAATGCTGCAGCCAGAGTTCTGATGAAAATGAAAAAGAGAGATCATATCTCTCCTATCCTGGCTTCTCTTCATTGGCTTCCTGTTAAATCCAGAATAGAGTTTAAAATCCTCCTTCTCACATAAAAAGCCTTAAATGGCCAAGCTCCATCTGATATCAGAGATCTGATTGTTCCTTATGTTCCTAACAGAGCACTTCGCTCTCAATCTGCAGGTTTACTAGTGGTTCCTAGAATTTCTAAAAGTAGAATGGGAGGCAGATCTTTTAGTTATCAGGCTCCTCTCCTGTGGAACCAACTACCAGTTTTAGTCCGTGAGGCAGACACCCTGTCTACTTTTAAGGCTAGGCTTAAAACTTTCCTTTTTGATAAAGCTTCTAGTTAGAGTGGCTCAGGTTATCCTGAACTATCTCTATAGTTATGCTGCTATAGGCTTAGACTTCTGGAGGACATAGGGACCCCCATTTCATCATTCTGCTTAATTCTCTCTCTATTCTCCTATTCTGCAGAATCTGTTAGTTCAATCTGTAACGTTCTGCTCTCTCTGCTTTTCCTCAGAGTAGCTTTGCCTCGTCTGTTCCTGTTTTCCTCAGAGTAGCTTTGCCTCGTCTGTTCCTGTTTGGTTGTGACGCCATGGAAAGAAACATCAGCTGTGCTGCTTCCATCAACACCCTTGTTTATAGATGTTGGAGATTGGCCTGTTTTCCAGTCTGTTCCTGTTTCTCTGACTGTGACTAACTGGATGTGCTCTCTTCGTCCTCTGACATGGGAGCTGGCTTGGAGCTCGTCTGCCTGGCTGTGTGTTTCCTGGACGGGGCCGCCTTTTACAGCTGCTTTTTGTGTCTCTGCTTCTGTCTCCTTGAACCCCAGTGGGCCTCAGCAGATGGCCGCTCACACTGAGCCTGGTTCTGCTGGAGGTTTCTTCCTGTTAAAAGGGAGTTTTTCCTCTCCACTGTCGCTACAAGCGTGCTTAGTGTGAGGGATTGTATTTAAGTCAATGAGTCAATGCAATCAACTGGTTTTCCTTAGACAGAAAACTTTGTATCAATTTGACTGTATGATCTGGTTGAACTGTAAAGTGCCTTGAGATGACATGTGTTGTGAATTTGGCGCTATATAAATAAACTGAATTTAATTAAATTGAAAGAACAAAATAAAATTTTCCGACAACACCTTCTACGTCTTCCCTACTGTAAAATCAGGAATGATCTTAGGATTCGAGTGGATGCAGCATCATAATCCAGTCATCACTTGGTCCAATAGACATATTGACTCCTGGTGTGTTAACTGTCATTCAGCGTGCCTCTGCTCTACAGTTCTGCCAGGCGTTCAACCTGAGGGATATGAGGCTGACCCTCCTGATGTTTTCAGCAAGTCTAAAGCCTTGAAGGTTTTTAGCAAGTCAAAGCCTTGTCTTTGTTTCCCCATAGACCTTATGATTGCGCCATTGACCTACTTCCCGGAGCACCTATACACAGCAGCCGCCTGTACAATATTTTCAAACCAGAAAGAGAGATTATGGAGAAGTATATTCAAGAGTCACTGGCTGCTGGTATCATTCGACCCTCTTCATCACCCCTTGGTGCCGGTTTATCTTTTGTTGCTAAGAAGGACGGTTGCTTAAGACCCTGCATAGACTATAGAGGTCTGAACCAAATTACGGTAAAGAATAAGTACACTTTGCCTCACTTGTCCTCTGCTTTGAGCCTGTCCAGGGAGCTACAGTTTTACTAAGCCGGACTTAAGAAATGCCTATTACCTTCTTCGCATCAAGGAGGGGGACAAGTGGAAAACAGCTTTCAAAACTCAGCTCAGACACTTTGAATATTTGGTGATGCCTTTTGGTTTGACTAATGCTCCAGCCTTTTTTCATGCTCTGGTCAACAACGTTATGAGCGATTTCCTCAATATCTTTTTTTGTTTACATTGATAATATTCTGATTTTTTCCAAGAACCTTTCTGAGCACAAGAACCATGTCCGCCAAGTTCTTCAGCTCCTTCAGGAGAATAAGTTGTTTGTCAAGGCTTAGAAGTGTGAATTTCACAGACCCTCAGTCTCGTTCCTGGGCTTTATTCTTGAGGGCGGACAGGTAAGACCCACGGAGGAAAAGGTCAAAGCAGTTTTAGACTGGCCAACTCCTGAAACAAGAAAGCAGCTACAGAGATTTCTGGGATTTGCTAATTTCTATTCGCAATTACAGCCAAACTGCTCTACCCCTTACAGCTTTAACATCCACCAAGACCACCTTTAACTGGACCCCTGAGGCCGATGCTGCTTTTAAACAGTTAAAGAACCGGTTTTCTAATGCACCGGTTTGCATTCAACCTCCTCCAAACTGTTTATTCTGGAGGTGGACGCCTCAGATTCTGGAGTTGGAGCTGTTATCTCTCAGATGTCTGATTCAGAGCTTAAGATTCATCCATGTGCCTTTTTTCCCCGCAGATTGTCTCCTGTTGAGAAAAATTATGATGTTGGGGACAGTGAGCTGCTAGCTATCAAACTAGCCCTTGAGGAGTGGAGACACTGGCTAGAGGGGGCTGAACATCCTATTGTGGTTTGTACAGATCACAAGAATTTGTCAATCTGAATTACCTCCAATCTGCTAAGAGCTTAACCCTTGTCAATCCTGCTGGTCTTTATTTTTCTCAAGATTCAACCTCGCCATTTCCTTTAGTCCTGGTTCCAGAAACATTAAGCCTGATGCTCTATCTAGACAGTTCGCCCCAGACAATTCCGAGATTCTTCCAATTCTTCCTCCAAGCTGCTCTGTTACCACAGTTACTTGGGAGATAGAGGATCTGGTAAGACAAGCGCAGCAATCTGAACCTGATCCCGGGACTGGTCCCCCCAACAAGGTTTACTTTCCTTCTGTAATTCATGCTCGTGTTATGAATTGGTTGCATTTGTCTAAGTTCTCAGGTCATCCAGTAGTCAGTATGACTTGCTTTAATCAACAGATGCTTCTGGTGGCCATCCATTCAAAGAGATGTTAAGTAGTTTGTGTTGGCCTGTCCGACCTGTGCTCGAAACAAGTCCTCCCATCAGCCCCCATCTGGTCCGCTACAACCTTTGCCCATTCCTAAACGTCCCATATAGCCATTGATTTTGTCACCAAATTACCCGTCTGAAAAGGTATGACCACAATTCTGACAATAATCAACTGTTTTTCTAAAGCCTGCTTTAGAAAAACCTTGTTGCTTTGAGACAACTGCCCTCAGCCTTTCAGACTGCCCAACTCCCAGTTAAACACTACTACTTAGCAAATAGATTACAATACATCTCTAAATGGATAAAACATAATCCCTTAGATAAGTCCTGGATAGACACAGAACAGGAATTATGCAGTAACATAATAATTTCAGATTTGCCGTTTATTAGCTCTAAGATCAAACGGCACCCATGTTTTAAAAATATTAACATCAGCTCTTCCCTGACAGCATGGTGGGAATTTCTAAAAATAACTTATCACTTATGCAGTCTTACGCCCATCTGGAATAACCCTGACATTCTACAAAACAATAATGTGATAAACTTTCCGTACTGGAAGAATAGAGGTATTACATATCTGGATCATTTGTTTGAATGAGTTTATCACATTTGCTAGATTACATGTGCAATATGGCATTAACAAAAATAAATTCTTAGAATATGAGTAAATTAAAGCTATAATTAGAAATAAATTTAAGCATTTTGATGGAGGTTTAAAAATTCCAACTAATATATCAGAGTTTCTAGAGTTAACCCCCCCCAAACTTCTGTCTAAATTATACAGGAAACTGACTAAACTGGATGATACAATATCTATTCCTATTACTAAATGGGAGGAGGATTTATCAGTCAGCTTTGAACAAAACATCTGGGCTCAGATATGTCTAAGAACTTTTAACATGACTAGAAACCCCAATTTACAATGAATACAATACAAAATCCTCCACAGAGTGCACTATACACATCAAAGATTATTCAAGATGGGGTTTGCGCAATCTAACATCTGTCCACAGAGCACAGGCAATCAACTTGATAATTATTTTCACGCGTTATGGTTATGCACGCCGGTTCAGAGGTTCTGGGTACAGGTATGTAAGGATCTATCACTGTGCCTGGGTTGTAAAATCCCACTTTCCCCTTCCGTTTGCTTGCTGGGTGATTTTGAGGGAAGCTCTATTAGAAAAAAATCAGTTTGCATGGCCTTCACTGCATTGTGTATCGCAAAGAAAACTATCCTCATGAATTGGAAAAGTAAGGATAAACTCAACATCAATCAGTACAGAGATCTGTTGTTGAATCATATTAATCTTGAGACAGCATCTGCATACCCATCAGACCGATCTCTCTGGGCTCCCATGATTAGCTCCATCACTTAGTGTAGTGGGGGGCTTTGGGGTGCGTCCTATGGGGTGCGGGGGCTGGTTCGGGGTTCCTTGGGCCCTGGGGGGCTTGGGGGGGGCGCTCGGAGTGGGGTGCCTGGCAGGCCTAGCCCTGGGGTCTGTTGCTCCCATCGGGGCGGGGTCTGGGGCGCCTCGGGGGGGTCCTACGGCAGCCGCGTGCGGTGCTCTTGGGGGGTTCTGTGGTGGCGGACGTGGGCTACTGGCCTGGTGGGCTACTGCTCGGTGGGGCTGGGCGCCGGGCATCGGTTCCTCTGTGGTGCCGGCCGGGGTGCTTCTGTTCTGCAGGGCGTCGGGGCGTGCCTCGTCTTTCGGTGCCCGGTTTCGGTGGTTGGCCGTGGTGCCTAGCGTGGTTGCATCATCCGGGGGGGGTGGAGGGGTGGTCGCGCCTGTGGCCAGGGTTCATGTGTGTCTGTTGTGGGCTGGTTATAGGCTTCAGGGGGGCCCCTTTGGGATGGAGGGTTGCCGCAGCCAGCACGGCCGTCCTCTCAGCGGCCCGTGTGCGGTGCATGGCCAGAGCGGGGTGGGTCATGCGGCTTTCACGCCGGGCCCAGCGGGAGCGGCGGGGTCACGTCTGTTGCTTCCTTTTTGCTGCTTGTACCGGCTTCTGGTGCGCGGCTGGGGCAGCTTTGCTGCTCTGGCTCTCTGGCGCGCGCTGGGCGGGGCTGCTCTGTCCCTTGTTTTGCCTTGCGGCTGTGTTTGCTGTGGTTGGCGGGATGAAGTTGGTGCTGTCGGTTCGTCTGTATCAGCCTTCCGGTGTTGCTGTATCGGGCCCCCGCATGTGGGGGCGGTGCGCTGTCGGTGGGGATCCCGTTCGGCGGGCTTGTTTGCCTCCTGGGAGGGCAGGAGTGTTGATTTTTCTGGGGAGGAGCATCTGGGTGGAGGGGTCCTCGCGGTGTGGCAGTGGGTGTTGGACGCTGGCTTGTCTTTGGCTGTTCTTCTTAAACGAGGGGGAAATTTATTTTATTTTATTTATTTTTTTTTTGTGTGTGTGGGAGGGGGGTGTGAGCGGGGGAATCGGAGCTTGGAATGGAACTTGGGATTTTTGCTTTGCTGTGTTGTGTGGCTTTTTTCTTCTTCGGATTGGTGTTGTAGGACCGCATCGGGGGGGGTCGTTCGGGGGCCCGTGTCAGGGTGGGGGTTTTGGTGCCGGCGCCGTAGGTTTTTGGGCATTGCCCGGCCCTACTGCTGGGTGGGCCCAGGATGGGTCCGGGGGTCTGGGATCCCTGGGGCATGCTGCCCTCGGGCGGGGGCCCTGGTGGGGTTTCGGGGCTCGGGTTCTGTAGGGGGTGCTACTTGGGGTCTGGGCCATCATGCGCCTGGCTGTCTACCCCTGCTGCCTCGGCCTCTGGTGTGCCAGGGTGCCTCGGGGCCTGTTGGGCTGGGGGGGCATGGACATTAACAGCTATGGCAGATGCTTACCCCTTCAGGGGTTTGCACTCTGTAAGTGGGGGAAGGAATGATCTCGGCCTGGATGTCTTTTGTCGCTTGTGTGGTGAGTAGTTTGAATGTTATTGTAGCGGAGGGATTAGATCTCCGGAGGGGGGGTGGTGATCGAGGGAGAGGATTTCAGAAGGGCTCCCTGTCTTGGTCCTGTGCCGTGCTGTCCCATGGTGGGGCGTCGTCCGGGATGGGGGCTCTGCATGTTGCGCGTGGGCTGGCCGGCCGGGGGTTGTCCCCCCCCCTTATTTATTTATTTTTTTTTGTATTATTATCATCATTCCATTTTTATTTTATTATTATTTTTTTTCTATTTATTTATTCATTAATTTATTTTATAATTTTTTTTGGATGGACAGGATGGGGGAGGGTGGTGGTGTCAGTCTTGTGCCCGGCTGGCTGGTGGGTCCTGCTGCCGGTCCCGTGACCTCAGGCTATGGTGGTGAGACTGGTGGGGCCCCCCTCTCCGGAGGGGCTCTCGGGGAACGGGGGTGCCTATTGGAGTCAGCGGAGGAGCTGGCTCCCTGGGAGTGCAGCTAGCACCCCAGTCCTTTGTTCCCTATCCCCAAAATCCTTCCTCTGCCTGCTCCTTCACACTGCCACACATGTAGGTTTTTGGGGAGGGGGTCGTTACTGGAGGGCCCCACCTTCTGACGATGTCCCCCACCCCAATTTTATTTCGCATTTTAGACACTTCCATCTACATAATTTTCACAACACACATCTATGTAGGGTATTTTCTGGGGGGTGGGCCACCTGGGGGTGGACTTATTTTATGGGCCTCACCACGGTCGGCCTCCTCCATCCCCTCTCGCATCTAGACATTGAGGGTCCAGGGTTGTCGAAGGGGGGGTGCGCTGGCACCGTCTATCCCCCGGAGGGGGGGTGGACTGTGCTGTACACCCCCTCTAGGTACTCCCAGTTTTAATTACATCTAAGAGCAACACGCATCAACACCACATCTGAGCGGGCACAGGGAGGATCGGGGTCTTCCCACACCCCTGTTCTCCTGCTGCCTCCCGGAGTCTGTGGCCAGAAGGAAGAGTGGGCCACCTGGTCCGTGGTTCTGGCTGGGGCTGGCTGCGGGGCCTAGGTGGCCTGCCGGTGGCGGGGCTGTCGCTTCTGGTCTCCCCAAAGAAGGTTGGAAGGAGATGGCATGAAGTGCCTGGTTGAAGTATGTTTTTTTTTTTTTTTTCTTTGGGGGGGCGGTTCTGGTTGGGTGGCCTGCGTGGGATGGGTGGGCCCCGGTCGCGGGGGGGGGCTCTTGCTGGGGGTGGTCCGGTCTGTGTGCGGGGTGGGTGGCCGGGCTCGAAGCAGGAATGAGATGGGTGGTTGTGGCGGTGTCGCCGCTCCCCTCCGCCCCATCCGGATTTTAGGTTCACTTATTGGGTCATCCAATAGTCCCGGGACCAACCACCGGTGCTGCCGGGTCTTTGGTCCTGGTATTATTGGATGCGAGTGTTATGGATGAATGTGTGTCCGCGTTTTTATTTTATTTATTTATTTATTCTTATTATTTATTTAGTTATTTACTTTATTTTATTATATATAGATTTCTTATTTTTATTATTTTTTTTCCTGTAGTGCGAGTGGGGGTACTAGGGAGGGATGGCATAATTGAGATTGTGAGTGTTTTTTTTTTTCCTCTCCCAGGTTGGGGTCCCAACTGCACCCCCTCCCAAATACATCTCAAGTCTCCGCTAACTGCGGAGCCCATTACCCCCGTCCTGCTCTCCCTCCGCTGGCTGGTGTCGGGGCTTGCCGGTGCACTGGTGGGGCTTGGGGTCTGGGGGTGCATGCCCGGGTGGCTGCCGGCTCATTCCTGGCGGCCTCTCCGCTGCCCCGGCCGGCCAGGGCTTTGCTGGGGCTCCTGTCTGGGGGTTGGGCGCTCCTGGGGCCTTGGATTCTTTGGGGCCTGGGACTGGATTCGCTTCGGGGTGGGGCCGGGTGTTGTTCTGGGATTGTCGGTGCCGGTGCCTTCGCTTCGATGCCGGTTCCTGGGCGGTGCTTTTTCCGATGCTGGTCTTGTGGTACCGGTTTGGGGGGGAGGGGAGCTTCCCGGGGCGCCGGCATGGCGGTGGCTGGGGGGCTGTCTCTCCTCCTCCCTTGGTGGGGGTCCGATTTCCGGGGTCCCTTTGGGCGCCTGGGGCTTTCGGTCTCCCGGCGCTGGACTCAGTGCTCTGGGGGGTGTACTTCTCTGGCTCTCCACAACCACTATTGAGCATTTTTCTATTTCTATAAAATTACAGGTGCTAGGCTCCAGGTACTCAGAGATTCACTTCCATACAGAAAGCCCACATCAGTATCTTCAGTTAACACAGAGTACATGTCAGACTTAATAATATTACTTTAGCGATAGTTTCAAGGTGTTGATTTATTACAGGTGATGAAGCAGACTGAAAATGTTTTGTCATTGTCTCCTTTCTCTTCTTTCTTTCATCTTTTCTCTTTCTTTTTTCCTTTTCTTCTTCTGTTTTTCTGCTCTATTTACATTGCAGTGCCCATATAAACTGTAAAACTCCCTGCATAATTATAATTAAACCAATGTGTATGCATGAAACAAGTGGAGCAATATGGCAATTGCCATACTGCTACACTTGTGAAAGTAAAATCTGTTGGGCTATTTTTGGCATCAAGACAATTATTCGTATTGCAACATTGCCAGACAGGACACTGTAAAAAAAAAAAAAAAAAATAAAACATGTTTTCTGCCTTCATGGGATACCTCAAGACATCCTCTCTGACCGAGGACCTCAGTTCATCTCTCAGGTTTGGAGAGAACTTTGGCCCAAGTTTTCCCCACTTCTGGCTATCACCCACAGTCTAACGGCCAAGTGGAATGGATGAACCAGGAGTTAGAAGCTACACTCAGATGCCTAACCACAGCCAACCCCTCCGATTGGAGCCTCAACCCTAAGTAGAACATGCTCAGTCCCGGCAGAAGAGAAGGACCTCTTGGTGACATCTGTTCAGCACCATGTCTGCTGCTATAAGGCAGTTTGCAACAGGGCTGTGGCGTCCCTTAATCGTTCGACGGAACAGAACAGTCGTTGGGCAGATCATAGGAGGAGGGTCGCCCCTACGTTCTCCCCTGGCCAAAAGGTGTGGCTATCCACAAGGGACATCCCACTCAAACCTATGTCCTTATGAGGTGGAAAGGATCGTTGATCCTTCAGCTGTCACCTTACGCTTGTCTACCTCCCTCAGAATCCATCCCACTTTCCACGTCTCTCAAATCAAACCGGTTCACTCCAGTCCCTTCAACCGCTGAGCCCCCTCCCCCTTTGGACATCGACGGCCACCCCGCCTACATGGTTCGCGGATAGTGGATGCCTGCTGCCGTGGGCGGGGTTGGCAATATTTGGTCTATTGGGAGGGTTATGGACCTGAGGACCGCCCTTGGGTTCTGGGCTCCTGTATTTTGGACGCCTCTCTCATTTCTGATTTTCGTTTGTCTCAGCCCTGTGGTTCTTCTGGCCCGCCAGGTGGTGGTCGTTAAAGGGGGGTACAGTTAGGATTCCAGTTTGTTGGGCTTGTTTATGTTCTTTTGCAGTTTCCCCGTGCACCCACTAGATGGTGCCATTGTCCTCTGCTGGTCAGAAGGGTGTTCCTTTCCTTCTCACCTCACACCTGCAGCCCATTGGGTCATCAGTCCCCAAAGAATATTTAAGGAGCAGACTGTCTTCATTTCCTCGCCAGAGTGTTTGTTAGTACTGGGTACTCTAGCCCCTCTGAATTTGCCGAGTCAACTTTGAGTATAAGTGTCTTCAGAGCTCTTCAGTCTTAAACTTATTTTGTCTTTGATTCTCCGGCAGGATTTTCCAGATCCTTTGGATAAACTGGCCCTTCAAGTTTGGAAGGGAAACAATCGTCACACTGAGAAAAGGAGACAGATCTCATCTGAATGCTGAGCCCATCAGGAACCAAGAGTCAGTCTGCTAAGTTACTCTTCAGGATTCCCATAGTCTGCCTACAAACGGGATCTCAGAAAACCTCCCTAACTACCAGAGTGAGTCCAAGAACCCTTGTATTCAGACCTTTGGACAGTTTTCCCACAGTCCTTGAACTCACCACTCTGATCTCCTCCTAGAGCTTCTGCTTCTGGTTTACCAGACTGCTGGAACCTCCCCAAGCTGGAAAACTGTTTTACCTATCTGTGTACAGTTCCCTAAAAGAAACTGTTAAATCTTTTTAGGTATCTGTGAAGTGCTTCTGCATGTCGGTCAAACATATTAGACCCATCATGATATCAGACATAAATTTTAGCGGCGGCATGAGGAAGGCTGTGTGAACTCATTATCTCTCATAACCTTCCTTCACCCTTGTTCAAAGTATGGTAGCATCTGCTTTCTGTCCCCCTAAACAGTATAGCAAAGAGAATGGTCAGGATGTCTCTATTATTGCTCTTATTCAAACAGGCACACTCAAAACATTTATACTGTAACATAACCACTATATTATTTTTCTCTTTTTGTATAAAGTACATTAAAGTGTACCGATAACAAACTGTCTTGTAGAACAGTTATGTCATTGGTAATATTATTTTAAATCTCCACTGGTTAAAAAATGATGATGGGAATTAATATGCTGGGTTATTTTGGCGTGGAGAAATTTCTTAATAAAAAGGGGACCGGTGAGGAAGACGCACACTGACAGGTCTGTGAAGCGGGAGTTTTTGTCTGGTTGTCTGTTAAAAACAAGTCAAAAAATAATGAAGAAAGGTAAAACACAGTCAGAGTTTGTCGCAATGCCGCAGATCCCCGCAGTTCATATAGAAAACTGATCGGAGTTTGCACCCAGAGGACACCGCCCGGTGCAAGGAGACCTCACCCAGGGGAAAGAAAGATGGTCCGGTGAGATCTGAACCTTATTTTTCTTTCTGGGGGTTTTTGTGGGGTGGTTTGTCGTTTGGATTTTTTGTTTTGGAAAAGACTTTGGACTTAAACGCCTCCAGGATTTTTACTTTGGTTTCAGAGCATATGGAACTTCTATTTGGACATTATTATTAAAACTAAAAAGAACGGACAGTTTTGGACTTTTAGTTATTAGGGTTGTTTTTTTTTTGTTTTTTTTTTGCAGATATAAATTGAGATTTTGAGTTTACTTGGTTGTGAAGGTTTTTTTTTTAGATATTATTGAATGAAACTTTGGATTCTTGGTAATAGTGCGATCTTTTTTATATTATTATTATTTTTTAAATAAATCTTTGTTTGCTAACAAAATCTACATAATCCTACTAAGTGGTTGGATTTTTTTTTTCTTTCGTCTCAGATTGATATTGTAACACTTATTGCCTGTTTTCCTGTGAAAAAAAAAACCCCTTGAGTATTTGTGAGTTCTGCTTTTAATGAAGTTATATTCCACAAAATGGTGAACAGTAGGGGGCCAGGAATATAATTTCAGGTTTTGTGTTACATATATTTACATATATTTATTTATATAATTTGTCTGAGGCATCGTACAAGTGGTTGTACTTCCCAACTTCCTTGATTAACCTTTCGTCATAGCTTTCCATTGTTTTTAAAATGGCACGCCCCGGGCACCGAATAGAGAAGGACAACCACACAGACAGCCAGAAAGGCATACCATGGACCAATCATAGCAGCGTTTTTGTCTGCGCACTTCTACTTGAGATCTGCTTAGGTTTGCGACCGTCCGACCCATAGTCAGGGTTTTTTTGAGGCGCGTGACAATGATTGCAGAACCTCAAGAGAGACAGATTTGATGGTTGCAGAGGCTATACATGTTAGGACTCCAGTGCCCTGTCCTGGCTCGTCGCCAGAGTGTTTACCAGTATTGGGTGCTCTAGCCATACTGAGATTAGCAGAGCCTAACCTTACTTTTGTCTCTCTGAGTCTAAGCTTGCTTTGTCTTTGTTCTTCGGCAGGAAGACTTCCTCGAACACTGGATAAGCCTGGACCTTCTTCCCCCCTGGAAGGATTATCTTAGTCACACTAAGCAAGGGGAAACCTCCAGATGATCCGTTCAAGTCCACTTCTGGAAAACCACATGACAGTCTGATCCTTTACTCCTCTGGGTCCAACGTTAGTCTACCTGTTTTCTGTAAGGAAAACACTTGAAATGTTCAGACCTCTACAGCTGTTGACAGGGATGTTGGTCCACTGTTCATCAGAAAGTTGCTTTAATTTGTCTTCGACAGTTTGCTTTTTGGAATTATGTTTTTACATTAAAATCAATATTCTATTGAACTAAAATAATTTAGTAAATTATTATTTATTATTATTTCTTTAACGGGAGGGTATGTATGCTTTCATGCACAGCTGTATCTTCAAAAATACATGTGCATAGAAAACAATAAATTACACGGCAGAAAAACAAATATTGTCAATGCTGATCCTATTTTGGCCAGAAAAAAAGTACAGTAATAGCAGGAGGCGTGGTTTACAGGGGGAAGAATAAATGTTGTCTGACTGCTGCTTCATGGCACAGTGACATTTGTCCTTTCCTTGACTAACAGAAGTTTCCTTTGCAATGGGTGACGCATTTATCATAGCAATAGACTTTGGGACAGCATTTAGTGGATATGCCTTTAATATCAGACCCATAGAGGAAGAAAGTGAACCTCGATTGAATCAATGGGGAAAAGAGTATGGCTTTGACACCCCAAAGACTCCAACCTCCATTTTGTTTAATGAAGATAAAGAGTTTCTTAGTTTTGGTTTTGAAGCCCAAATGAAATACAAGGACATGAGTGGAGAAGAAGCAAAAAAACATTATTTGTTTGAAGACTTCAAGATGGATCTCTACAGCAAAGTAAGTGCAGTACATTATTGGACGGTAATGTGCTTTAATATTTGCACTAAAAAATGCTGCATTTTAAGTTGATCTTTAGCTAAACATTCACCTGCTTATCATAAAAATAACATAAATAATGTCTGCACATACAATGATTTCTGCACTTTACATTGGAGTTACTTAGGTTGATGTTAAGTTAGTAGTTTGTTCGATATAAATTCTGATTGTGATAAAACCTTTGAACACCAGAAGAGAATAAAAAGGTGTTGAGATGGAATTCAATAATTATTTTCAAATTGTTAACTTGAGAACATCAAAGGAAAATGTAAACATTTGTTATTAAAAGATTAAAATGATTTAAAATACATCAGGAATATACTAACTGTCATTTACATAAACACTTCCAGAAACTCAGCAGCGATCTTAAGATTAAAGATGCCAGCGGGAAATCAATGGAGGCACTAAAGGTTTTCTCAGAGTCCCTGAGATTCCTGAAGGATGACGCTCTGACTACCATCATAGCCAACACAGGGGGGAGGAAGTTCATTCCCTCTGACTTCACCTGGGTCCTGACAGTTCCTGCCATCTGGGATGAGTCAGCTAAACAGTTTATGAGAAAAGTTGCAAAACAGGTAACACCAGATTTTACACAGAACAACGAAGTCACGAGATGTTCAAAGGGATAGGAGTTGTTTTCTTTGTAGGCAGGTATTGTAACAGAAGGAGGGGATGAGAAACTGATTATTGCTCTTGAGCCAGAAGCAGCTTCAATCTGGTGTAAGAAGCTTCCACCAGACGGTTTCATCTCTGAGAACCACAGCAAAGAGTCACTGGATCAGTCTCCAGGGACTCAGTACATTGTTGTTGACTGTGGAGGTAATGTCTGTGATTCTCTTTCATTTAATCATTGATTCAATCACTAAACATTTTAATCTCTACACACAGGAACATTATGACAAATTATGGTTATTATTTGCAAACTGTTGTGAACTAAAACAAAAGAATGTGACTGTTTAAAGGAATAAACCATCATTATCACATCTGTTCCTTTAAGGAGGAACTATTGACATCACTGTCCATGAAGTCCAGGATGGAGGAGCCCTGAAGGAGCTGCACAAGGTCTCTGGAAACAATCTAGGAGGACAAACTGTGGACAGAAAATTTAAAAAATTTTTAAGAGAAATACTCCCTGATGGAGTTTGGGATGAATTTGAACAAAACTCTCCCAGTTCAGCTCAGAGAATCATGTATGATTTTACCCGTCTCAAACAATCAGATACAGATATTCAGATCAGCTGCCCATTTAAACTTGTGTCATTGGCTAAAGAAAAGTCAGGAACAGAAAACTTCATCAAGTCAGACCCCGACGCTTCCTGGGATGGTGACTACATCAAAATCTCTCAAGACAAACTGAGGTCTTTCTTTAAAGAAAGTCTGGAGGGCATCACCCATAACCTGAGGGAAATCTTCAACTCTGGTCTCAATGTTAATTACATTCTGTTAGTGGGGGGGTACGCTCAGAGTAAAATACTGCAGCAGCACATTATTGATCAGTTTGGACATGAGTGTAAGGTTCTGTGTCCTTTCAGGGCCCAGGAAGCAATTGTGAGGGGAGCTGTAGAGTTTGGTAGAAACCCACAGGTTGTTATTTCTCGTAAAAGTTCCTATACTTATGGATTTGCTGTTTGTGAGAAGTTTGATGAGAGGAAACACAAGCAAGAAAAGAAATTTACAGCAGGAGGCGTGGAATGGAGTGACGATATTTTCCGTAAACTAGTGGAAGAAGGTGAGGATGTTGGATCAGAGGAAACCAGAAAGTTCCTATGTGGTCCAATTACAGCAGATCAGAGGAAAATAATGTTTATATTCTACCGCTCATTTAGCAAGGATCTAGTTTATGTAGATGACTGGGGGGTGGATGAGGTTGGTTCATTCATTGTAGACATCACTGGAGGGCATAAAGTCAACCTAGAAATTCAGTTTGGCTCAACAGAGATAACAGCTACAGGAATCAACCTGATTAGTGGAGAGAAGCAAACAGTCAAAATAGAATTCATGACAAAAGACAGAGAATGTATCATTTATGAGGCAGAGGATGAGCTCAGTACTGCAGTAAAAGAATGTATAATTGATGGGACTGACGAAACAATTTGAATAACATGCCACTTTTCCATGATCTTCCAATGTGGCTAAATATTTTCAGAAATAAATCACAATTTTTTTATAATGGATTGCTAGAAGGCAGAATCATTTTTCATCAATTATGTTGACAGGGTTTCATTACATTACTTTTTTGTTTTATTTATTGATGAATAATGATCAAAACTGAAAAAGACACACTTAGTAACTTTTGACAACTAGGGGCGTTACACCTGTAACTTTCACATCTAGCGTCCTTCTTTGCTCGTATTTTGCTTCTACTAAACATTGAAAATAATAACATCTATTACTGTATAACAGGAGTAATGTGTTAACTAACCATTCTAATAATAAAGTTGAGAAAAGAAAATCGGTTTTACATCCGGCTTCTTCTTTCAGCCTGTGTCAATGAACAAACTCCTTTCCAAGATCGCCTCTTTTTGTGCCTTTCGCACGATCCTTTCTCGTTTTCTTTTCAGCCTCCTCAGAAGGTTTTAAATTTTTCCTTGCCTCAGTCATGAAAATTAGCCGAGCAAGCGGAAAAATAGCAGAGCAAAAGACTTAGCTCCATAAGAATATAAGAGCCTGTGGCTATACCCCCATTGTCCCCAATGACGATGCGTCTTCTCCTAACTTACATAGACGGTATTTTAAGAGGGGAGCCCCGCTGTTAGTATTGATAGTGTCAAGAGCTGTATATTGGCCTGAGGAATAATTAAAAATAACTCTTATGAATCAACTCTTTAGGTCACAAAGTGACGGTGTGTCTTTAAATAATTAACAATATTTTTGAAAAGCAAGGAAAATAAACACACAAATTTAATGCAGTTATATTTTGGGTTTAAAAAAATAGAAACAGTAGGGTTACATATTCACATCAACATGTGGAATTTAAAAAAAGAGGAATTCACAACCTGAAAAATTGGACAACCAATATAAAAAAAACTATTTAAAAGTATGTTTTGTTCTTCTGGTGATGCTGCATCTTGAGGCCTGCAGTCAAGATGTTGAGTTATACCAAAACCGTCAGCAATGATTAGTTATCAAGTTACCATATTTACTAATCTTGTCTTGGGAGGTAGTGTTAAGACACGTCTGACAGATTTTATTTATGTGTGTCACCCAGGAGGGGGTTAGATAAGTGTGATTAAGATGCACCATGAAGAGAAAGAGAAAGGAGATAGTTGTTCAGTGCTTGTGAGCCTAGCACCGGGTGGGTGGATGCAGTTGACAGCTTCAAAGTTGCAGGGCAACAAAAAAGTCAAATGGAGAAGCTGATTCTTAGAAGGAAGGGTGGGCTATATGTCTCCTTTGTGTAGCCAGAAACCACATAAATGCTTTGTATGCTTTTTGTACGTCGCAATAAATTACATGCCGTATAAGTTTTCATTTCTCCTAAATGAATATAATTTTTAAATGGCACTATTTCTTCAGATCCCAGACAATGTGTCTTGTTAGCTGGCTGGATGAGCCCAATCTAACCTTTTTAAATATGCATTCTATGTTTGTATTTTCTTCAGATAATTATCTGTTCCTTAAGCAGTAATTAATTTAAGTAAGTAATTTACCTCTGGGATTATTAAAGTATTTCTGATTCTGATTCTGAAGCAACATCTCTTTTAGGATTTTGAACCATATAACTTGATGTATTAACATGCTTCTCTGGATCGTCTGTTGCTGTCTTAGTGATGTTGATTTTCTTAAATGGCTTGATTTGTTTTGGTTCAAGTTGGGTTTTTTTTACTATCAAAGTTATATCGGTGTGATAAGTTTTGTGTAGATCATTGTTTAAAAAAAATGTACCAAAATAAAGTTATGTACCTTTTAAAACTCCATTGAGTTGGTGTTCTGTCTCTTCTTTTGAGATCTACTGGTTTAAAAATAATGATCAGATTGCATTAAGTTAAATTATTTCTAATTTAGGAAAGATTGGGGCTAAACAGAAAATAAAGTGTGTGTCATGACATTGTTGTAGGACCTGTTTATTACCAGGTCCAAATCAAATGGAGAAATTGTTTCTCAGATAGCTTACACAAAGGAGGAAACATGTTTAAGCATTAACAGAATTTATTCCAGTCACGTTCAACAAAATCATTGATATAAACACAAATTTCAGAGGAAGATTTCACCTCCTATTGGGCTTTACATTAAGGCCAATACAGGGGAAACCCCACTGGAAGACAGAGTGTCAGGGTTTCTGTGTGTGTTTGAGTGTGAGTGATGCATCTTTTCCTGACAGGATCTTGGTAGATTACCTGGGATGCCTACACAGTTGGAGCTTGTCAGCTTCATCAGAGTGTGGGGATTAAAAGTGCAACAGAGCCTTCACTCAGTGCTGGATGATGAAATGATTTACAAGATATACCATCCACCTCTCCACACGGGACAGAGGCCTTCTTCCCTCCACAGCCGCTTAAAGTTTCTCAAGTAAGCTCTCATTTTCAATTCCCTATCAAAGGTTTCTAGCCACAATTAACTCCTCTCTCATTACAGACACTACCATTCACGGAACCTCCTCACACTCTTGAAGTAATAAGAATTGTCTATTTCTGTTTTGTTTTGTATATAAACCCTTTTTCTAAATTTGAACTGACTTGATTCTGCATGTGGGTCAGAAGATTAAATTTGAAGAGAGCTTCTTCACACTTTCCCATTTTATCTAAATGTCAGCCAGGAAGTGTCTCTCTCACAGCTCCCAGAAAGAATCTAGCTCTTCTCACTGAACTTACAACATTACCATATAATAGGGTGACCAAACGTCCGTATTTCCCGGGACATATCTGTATTTCATGTTCTGTCCCTGGTGTCCCGGGTTTTTTTTAGAAAGTGAGGAAATGTCCAGATTTTTTAAATTACCTTGTTTGGACCATTAAATTTACAGGCACTAGGGCACTGCGCATGATGCTGCGTGTGACGTAATCCCTGAGCCCTGTAATCAGTGCGGGCAGCCCTGTTCTTAATCAGAATATAGATTGCGTGGCTGTCAGTACGCCAACAACATGCAAAAGCGCAAATGTATGTTTACCGACGATTTACAAAAGAGTTTCCCCACTTTCAGACCGGATCGAGACAAACGGGAGGCCTTGTGCACAGTGTGCAAAGCAGGCACATATGTCTTGGTGTCCAATGGAGGTGCAAGGAATCTGAAAAGCTACCTGGACTCCGAAAGTAAAGATAGTCTATTGATATGTTTGTTAGTTTTAGGTACATTTTGAAAATTTTTTGCTACACAAGAGGTATTTTTTGTTAATTAGCTTATTGGTTAATTAATTTTTTCCAATAGCCTACAGAAGAGACCTTATTTCGTTCATTACTGAGGCTGAGTATCATCTGTTATTGGGAGTTGAGAGTTATTGTTAACTTTTATTGTTAAGTAAAGGATGTTTAAATGAGACATTATGTCTTTCATTGTGCTATTAATTTATTACAGGAATTGTTAAGCATTTTTAATAAATACATTTTGAATGAAATTATTGTTTTTTATTGGAGTTATTGCTGTAGACTTTTACTGAAAGGCATTTTTAATAAATCAACTGTAAATATCATGTTATTGTAGGATTACGTAGGTCTATGTTAAGTGAGTGCATGCCACAGACATCTCTATGCTTTGGAATGATGATCATTTGGGATATGATGAATTAGCTTTTCACTAATTTCAAATCGGAATGTTTTCAGACCAATTCACAATGCAGATCCATGAGGTAAATAAAACATTATTTGGCTAAAATAATGTTTAATTGAAGGATTTCCTTAATCAAGAAACAATTACCTTTAGTCAAATCATTCTTTACCCTCTTTGAAATAGCTAGCAGCAAATAGACAATAAGATTTCACTAAATCACTCTTGATCAAACTTGGTAATGGGAATGTAATGAGCATCTGAGGAACACATGAACACTAATGGTATATCAGTGTTTAACACTAGATGTCCCGGAGAATTCCAGTTTTCCTGCAAGCCCTCCTCCCCTCTTCAAATTTGTGTAAACACTTTTCATTACCTGCCCCTGTAACATCAGACCTTTTTGTGGGAAATATTGATAAGTCATATCTAAATCTTTTGTTTAGGCAAACCTATTGAACAACCAGATATCATAGTTCCTGAGCTGAGAACAGGTCATAACCATGTTTTTCTAACAAGAAAAGGCAGAACATATTTATACTGTTCATTCACCAACAGAGTCATTTATATTGCAAAGCTCACTATGTAAAAGAAACGTAGAGAATAATTGTATTTTGTCTTGTCTTTGTTGGGAGCTGGAGAAGTACCACCTTCCTCAAGCAGAGTCCGCCGTGGATCCTCCTGAGTCGAGCCTCCTGCACAGCTGGAGCTCATTCCACCATTAGAGGATCCACAGTACTTAAGCTGTCTTTAGACCTTGCCTCAACGCCGCAGTGTTGATCCAGTTGGTTAGCACCTAAGCCTAGTATCTCTGAGAACCTTTGTCGACTTCTGAATCCAGTCTGGATTTTAACCTTTGTCTCTGTCTTCCAGGAAACCAGTTTTTCTCCTGTGAAGCTCAGGAAGAGCTTAACCTGCCGAGCCTGCCCTCTGAGCCAAACCTGAAGCCTCTCTCTGAACTTCCATGCAGCTCTGGACCAAGAGCTGGAAACTCAAAGTCAAGGTCTGCTCACTCTTAAGAAGTAAGACGCTGAAGCAGCTTGCGGACTCTGCTGAACAAACCATCTCCGGACCCAACAGTTTCCCTCTCAAGGCTTTAACCAAGAATCCTCAAGGTACAGATCTGAAACTGTCAAGAATCAAACTCCTATGCGCAACGCTAACTGAACTGTCTCCCACGCAGACTCCAGTGAACCAGTTCCCCAGGCCTGAACCAGAACCAGTAATTCTCAGTGTGCTTGTGACAATAAACTCTGTTAAACCTTTTACTCCAGTTTCCGCTTCAGTGGTGTTCTGCATTATTGGGTCACACCAGTGAACCCATCATGACAGAACACTGCGGCCAAACACAAGGCCCAGCAGATCACCTCCACTGTCGCTTGGAGGAGCAAGATGCCCAAATCCAAGGACAAACTCAAACCCTCCGTGAGTTATATCATTTGGTTGATAATCACAATCATATGCTTCAGAGTTATGCTAATTTTTTGAGCAATGCTAATGCCACGCCGGCAGCGCAACCATTTCCGGGTCCAGCTCCACCTCCGAGGTCACCAGCAGTTACGTCATCAGAGTTCCGCCCAAGCCTACCAGAAAGATTCTCTGGTAATATGAAAGACTGCAAGGGATTTTTGTTTCAGTGCCGTTTAATCTTTCAGAACTCGCCTGGCAGTTTTTCCACGGACTATAAGAAGATAACTTTTATTCTTTCCCAATTAACAGGAAGAGCCTTGGAATGGGCTCAGGCAAGGTTTGCCTCCGACGAAAGCCTCAATTACTGTTATGTAGAGTTCATTTCTGAATTTTCTCAGGTATTTAATCAAGAAACAGATCAAACCATTGACTCCTGTGCTCTTTTCAACATTAAACAGGGAAATTCCTCTGTGGCGGAGTTCTCCATCAACTTCCGGGTTAAAGCGGCAGCTTCCGGATGGAACCAAAGCGCTCTGAAAGGGGCTTCTTTTATGGCTTTGAACGAAAGCATTAAGGATGAACTAGCAACCCTCGACGAACCAGCCACTCTTGAAGAATTAATCCGTTTGACAGTAAAATTGGACAATAGAATCCGAGCTAGAAACAGCACCAAGTCAAGAAGCTTGGGATCATTTTCCTCTGCCCCTGCGTCAAATAATGTGACTGTTTTTTCTTCTCCCACAGAGCAGTTGCCTAAACCGAGACCTAAAGCCCAGTCTCTCCCTCTGCCTGTTCAGGCCTCTCATTCCGGAGATATGAATGCCGAACCCATGCAGGTGGGACACACCAGGCTCTCTCCAGAGGAAAGACAAAGATTTTTTTGAGTAAACTATGCATCTACTGTGGTGAGAGTGGACACTTCATCGCTTCATGTCCAGCTAAATCAAAAGCCTGGGCCCGCCAGAGGTTATGAGGAGTCTGGTGGGCCATGCTAACTCTAAGAAATCTCCTCGACTGATGCTCCCAGCCACTTTGTTTTGTTCTAATCAAAGCCTCTCTTTTTCTGCATTCATCGATTCAGGCTGTAAACGTAACCTAATTGATTCAAACCTTGTTCAACAACTTCAGATTGAAACTATTCCCCTGACCCAGCCTCTTAGTGTCTCTGCCATTGATGGGAAAAAACTTCACCAGGTTACCCATCAAACTCAATCTCTCGAGCTACTACTCTCAGGTAACCATCGTGAAACCATAACATTTTTTGTTTTTCCCTCCGCATGCTCTCCCCTGGTGCTTGGATTTGAATGGTTGAAGAAACATAATCCACATATTAACTGGACTGATCGTCATGTGGAATCATGGTCTACGTTATGTCATGAAACATGCCTCCAATTGGCTGCCCCCTTGGTGGGGCCTCCTAGAGGTGGGGGGGAGATGGACTCTCCTGACCTTTCTTTTGTCCCTTCTGAGTACCATGATTTGGCTCCTGTCTTCAGTAAGGTCAGTGCTACGTCCCTTCCACCACACAGACCATATGACTGTGCGATCGAGCTATTACCTGGAGCACCTCTACCCAGCAGCAGACTATACAATATTTCCAAACCAGAACGAGAAACCATGGAAAGATACATTAACGAGTCTTTAGCTGCTGGGATAATTCACCCATCTTCTTCTCCGTTGGGTGCTGGTTTCTTTTTCGTTGGCAAGAAGGACGGTTCCTGAAGACCATGTATCGATTACAGAGGTTTGAACCAAATAACTATTAAAAACAAGTACCCTCTTCCACTACTCGCCTCAGCTTTTGAACCTGTACAAGGGGCAACTGTTTTCACCAAACTAGACTTGAGGAACGCTTATCATCTTCTTAGAATCCGAGATGGTGATGAGTGGAAAACAGCTTTCAAAACCCCCTTGGGTCAGTTTGAATACTTGGTCATGCCCTTTGGTTTAACAAATGCCCCTGCCTGTTTTCAAGCCCTTGTGAATGATGTTCTCAGAGACTTTTTAAATGTGTTCGTGTTCGTCTACATCGATGACATACTCATTTATTCAAGGAACCCTTCTGAACATAAGAATCATGTCCGCCTAGTGTTGCAAAGACTGCAGGAAAACAAACTGTTCGTCAAAGCTGAAAAATGTGAGCTTCATCAGCCTTCAGTCACCTTTTTGGGGTTTGTGCTCGAGGGCGGGCAGGTTAAGCCTTCAGAGGACAAAATAAAGGCTGTTTTGGAATGGCCAGTTCCTGAAAACCGCAAGCAGCTGCAGAGATTACTGGGTTTTGCCAATTTTTATCGCCGATTCATCAGGAACTATAGCCAGACAGCTCTTCCTCTTACCTCATTAACCTCAGTCAAACGAACGTTTCAATGGACCCCAGAGGCTCAAACCGCATTTAAGAAACTGAAATCATTGTTTTCCAGAGCACCCGTGTTAATCCAGCCTGACCCATCGAAACAATTTATCCTCGAAGTGGACGCTTCCGATTCTGGTGTAGGAGCTGTCTTATCTCAAAGACTCGATACTGATCAAAAGATTCATCCTTGTGCTTTTTTCTCTCGAAGACTTTCCTCCGCAGAGCAAAACTACGATGTTGGGGACCGTGAGCTGCTGGCCATCAAGTTGGCTCTGGAGGAATGGAGACACTGGCTGGAAGGAGCTGAGCACCCGGTTCTAGTTTGGACAGATCACAAGAACCTTGCTTACATCCAGTCAGCTAAACAAGCTAATCCCCGTCAATCCAGGTGGTCCATTTTCTTCTCACGATTCATCTCATTATCTCCTACAGACCCGGATCCAAGAATGTCAAACCCGATTCTCTCTCTCGTCTATACTCCGTCGATCAACCCGAGACGCCTGAACCTGTCCTTCCCGCATCATGTACAGTTGGAGTGGTTACCTGGGAGATCACCGATCTAATTAACACCGCCCTGGCCACAGAACCTGACCCAGGTAACGGTCCAGCTAACCGAACCTATGTACCATCCTCTGTCAGGTCTCGCCTAATTCAATGAATGCATGCAGCTAAGTTCTTCGCCCATCTGGGGGTCAGTAGAACGGTCGCCTTAATTTCAAGACGCTTCTGGTGGCCAACTCTTCACAGAGATGTCAAGGAGTATGTGTTGGCTTGCTCCACATGTGCAAGAAATAAAGCCTCACACCAGCCTCCCTCAGGCCTGCTACAGCCTCTTCCGGTTCCCTCGCGTCCATGGTCCCATATAGCCATCGACTTCGTCACTGGTCTCCCTGTCTCCCGAGGTATGTCCACAATCCTCACCATCGTTGATCGATTCTCGAAATCTTGTCACCTCATCCCTCTCAGGAAACTTCCCACGGCTTTCCAAACCGCTCAGCTTCTGGTGAAACACGTTTTCCGTCTACATGGCATTCCCCAGGAGATCCTCTCTGATCGTGGCCCCCAGTTCATATCCCAAGTTTGGAAGGCATTCTGTTCGGCTCTTGAATGTAAGTCCTCTCTGACATCCGGTTATCACCCACAATCCAACGGCCAAACAGAGAGGATGAACCAACAGCTAGAATCAACCCTCCGTTGTCTGACATCAAACAACCCCACCGACTGGAGCCAATACGTAACTTGGATTGAATATGCTCATAATTCCCTCAAATCTGCTTCCACCGGCCAATCACCATTTCAGGTCAGTCTCGGTTACCAACCTCCACTTTTTCCCGCAAACGAGAGAGAGATTTCGGTCCAGTCAGTCAACCAACACATCAGACGCTGCCAACGCATATGGAGAGAAACTATCACGACCCTCAATCGATCTTCAGAGACTACCAAGCGCTTTGCTGACTCCAAAAGACGCCCCGCCCCCGAGTACTCCGTGGGTCAGGAGGTATGGCTATCAACTCGAGACATTCCCCTCAAGGGAATGTCTCGTAAACTCTCTCCTAAATTCATTGATTTCCCAGATCATCAACCCTTCAGCCGTACGCCTCCAACTGCCTCAGTCTCTCCGTATTCATCCTGCCTTCCACGTTTCTCAAGTCAAACCAGTAGTCTCAAGTCCTCTCTGCCCACCATCCGACTCCCCACCACCCGCCCTGGAAGTCGATGGTCATCCTGCCTTCACCGTCCGTCGAATCGTGGACTCCCGTCGGCGAGGTCGCGGCTGGCAGTACCTCGTCGACTGGGAGGGCTACGGCCCGGAGGATCGCCAGTGGGTTCCCGGCTCTTACATCCTCGATCCATCCCTGATTGAGGAGTACGAGCATTCCTGTCCATCGACGTCTTCCGGACCGCCAAGGGGCGGTCGTTGAGGGGGGGGGTACTGTTGGGAGCTGGAGAAGTACCACCTTCCTCAAGCAGAGTCCGCCGTGGATCATCCTGAGTCGAGCCTCCTGCACAGCTGGAGCTCATTCCGATATTAGAGGATCCACAGTACTTAAGCTGTCTTCAGACCTTGCCTCAACGCCGCAGTGTTGATCCAGTTGGTTAGCACCTAAGCCTAGTATCTCTGAGAACCTTTGTTGACTTTTGAATCCAGACTGGATTCTAACTTTTGTCTCTGTCTTCCAGGAAACCAATTTTTTCTCCTGTGAAGCTCTGGAAGAGCTTAACCTGCCGCGCCTGCCCTCTGAGCCAAACCTGAAGCCTCTCTCTGAACTTCCATGCAGCTCTGGACCAAGAGCTGGAAACTCAAAGTCAAGGTCTGCTCACTCTTAAGAAGTAAGACGCTGAAGCAGCTTGCGGACTCTGCTGAACAAACCATCTCCGGACCCAACAGTTTCCCTCTCAAGGCTTTAACCAAGAACCCTCAAGGTACAGATCTGAAACTGTCAAGAATCAAACTCCTATGCGCAACGCTAACTGAACTGTCTCTCACGCAGACTCCAGTGAACCAGTTTCCCAGGCCTGAACCAGAACCAGTAATTCTCAGTGTGCTTGTGACAATAAACTCTGTTAAACCTTTTACTCAAGTTTCCGCTTCAGTGGTGTTCTGCATTATTGGGTCACACCAGTGAACCCATCATGACAGTCTTGCCTTTTCATGTCATTCAACATTTCAGTTTAGAGAATAACAAACAGTATGCTTTCAGTACTGGAGTAACATTTATTTCACCCAAGGAAAAGCACTACATATGACACTGCAATTTTCCCATTTAGCAGTTTTGACAAACCCAAGGTGAGTCCTTCCTGCATTTGTGACAGGTATACTTTGTGCAGTGCACACAACGCTCAGTGCTGTGGTTCCTGTTGCAGAGATTGCACACCTGGCCTGTCATGATGGGTTCTCAAAGAGCGACCCAAGTATGCAGAACACCAATGACGGACACAGGAATAAAAGTTCAACAAGTTTATTTTGTTACAAGCACACAGAATATACTGGTTCTGGCTCGGGCCTGGACACTGGTTCACCGGAGTCTGCGTGAGAGACAGTTCAGTTAGCGTTGCAAGTTGGGACTTGATTTCTTGATGATTACCGATTGTACCTTGAGGGTTCTAGAGATTAGCTTTGGGAGAGTCACTGTTGGATCTGGAGAGGAGTTGATCAGCAGAGTCCGCTTGCTGCTTCAGCATCTCACATCTATTAAAGAACAGACCTTGGCTTTGGGTTTTCCAGCTCTTAGTCCTGAGCTGCATGGAAGTTCTCTATGGTTCTTCAGGTTTGGCTCTGAGGGTCGGCTCGGCAGGTTAGCTCTTCCAGAGCTTCACAGAGGAGACACTGGTTTCCTGGAAGACAGAGACAACGGTTAGAATCCAGGCTGGATTCAAAGTCACAAAGATACACTGAGAGTCTAGGCTTAGGCGCTGACCAACTGGATCAACACTGCGGCGTTGAGGCAAGGTCTGAAGACAGCTTATATAGTGGATCCTCTGATGATCTTGATGGGCTGCAGCTGTGCAGGAGGCTCACTCAGAAGGATCCAAAAAAAAATCTATGTGTGCTACAAGTTTTGTGGCACTACAATGATCTATAGTGTAACTATTGGCTATTATATGCTTATAATAACAATGAATAAATCTCCAAAAATACAGTTTGGCCTATCTTCCCAAAGTAAGAGAGAAAATAATGTTAGAACTGTAAATATTTAGTCATATGTTTAAATAACAATTTTTTTATGTATTTATTACTGTTTTCAAAGCTACATTTTAAAATATGAAATTGTCTAGAGCTGTTCTAAATGAAATTCCCTTTTGTTTACACTTGTGTATACAAAATGACAAAATAAATCTGTCTAAGTCATAAGTAATTATTGGCTTTTATAGGATTATAATAACAATGAAAAAAAATAAAAAATACAGTTTGGCCTAGGTTTCAATGTAATTCTCCCAGCAGAATAGGAGAATCGCTTTTAGGAAACTACGGTTGTAGCTCACTGTATGGCTTGCTGTGGTGTCTGTTTTGTAGAATATATAATCCGCCTACCAGTTATTAATCCGGAAAAGCCAAATTTTTACATATATTACCAGCGGAGGAAAGAGGAGACAGAGGAGAGAAAGAGGAGAGAGAGCCTGAGTTATATTTCCGCCCAAATAAATAATGGTCATTATTGTATAAATGGTCATTGTTGTATAAATAGTGTTGCTTTCTACAGCGTTCCAGCTCATGCAGCTAATTTTTTTGTACAGATCAGTTATCATCTGATCACTGATGGCTGCGTTGAAATCACTGCACTGTTGGCGACACTGATGACGTAGAGCTAGTTATATTTAATCACAAATATGATTCCCCCCCCTTGCTCTCAGGTAAAACAGTCTCAAAGTGAAAGAATTGAGCTAAAACTGAAACTGAAGGGGTTGGAAGTTTTTCCAGCCACAGCGCTAATGGGGCAATTACATCTGAAAAGGGATTCATGAGTTGATAACTACTGCGGGGGGACTGCAGGCTGACGAAAATTCTCGTATCTCCGGGACTTTTAGTGTTAAACCCTTAGTGAATAAAGCTGGTCCAAGCTTCAGCAACAGCTCAACACATATTTCTGTAGCATAGCATAGCATGCAGTCCATTCTGTTAGCGATATCTTTGCTCATCAGTAAACACATGTTGTTTGTTCTGTCCCTAATCATGCCAGACCTGCAAATCCTTTTGTCCATGTCCATTTGGAAAAGTTGAGTTTCCATCCAGCTGGAATTTAGCAGGCAGGCCACAGCAAGGCAGGTTCTCTCTGTCCCAGTGGCTCACAGCAGGGGTCCTCTTTGTCTCAGAGGCTGGTCAAGGCAGGCTTCTCATCCAGTCTGGCTCTAAATGTTCTGAAACTCAGGAGAAATGTGTTGCAAAAGGTCTGTTTTGCAGCAGTTTGGTTCTGAAAGGTTACCACAATGACCAATCCTTGATTATTCTGGAGATCTGGGCCCCCCCTTGGCCTTGGTTATCAACCACAGTGGAGATCCGGTCCGAAGCTGAACCAAGCTTCATGGGCGAGGGAGAGGAGGCAAAGAGAGAGAATCCTGTGTGCTCTGTGTTTTTGTCTGTCCTCGCACACACACAGAGGGGGTGGTTGGTCACACCTCTATGGGCTACAATGTGACCTGCCTGTAGAGGCCTTGGATGAAAAGAGGGGACTGCAGAGGTCCCCCAGCTGTTGTTCACCGAACCTTTATTTCCTTCTGTGCTCATCATGTCAAGATAAAATATGGACACTGGTTCCCAATGTCCAGAAACCATGATCATGGCATATGGCAAAACAAACAGATGTAACTTATTTAAAACAAAGAAGAATATAAAAATAAATTAATCTTCTACAATATGCTTTTATTAACAAAATGTATTAATACACAGCAGGAAAAAAGGAGTCAGCCACTGATTGCCCAAATTCACAGACTTACAAAGATGAGAGACATCTGTAATCCTCATGATAAGTACAATCCAGGTACAATAGGCAATATAAAGGAAAAATAAATCCAGGAAATCAGTGTCATAAATTATTTAGAGAATTTATTGAAAAAAATAATTATATAAATAAATGAATATGCACCATATAGACAGTTACGAGTACTAATTATTTTCTAGCTATGCTGACCAACAACATTAGTGTTTTTTTTCTTTCATGTTGCAGTTCTGCAAATAATTAAACCTTTTGAATTGGTACATATTAGTGATGGGACTTACTACTCTTTGATGCAAAAAAATTTTTTAGGGTTATTTTGCATCAAACAACATTACAAAGTAATATTTTTTTAGAAAACAAACTTTACAAAATAAATCATTTCATCCCTAACATAGTTTTATATTACCTATTTTTTAGAGATTCACAAAGCAACATTTCAGTAAATAAAATGAAAAAAGACTTCATAACATATTAAATTTCAAAGTATAAAACATCAAACACTCAAATAGTTTTTATGGTGTATACATGGTGTTTAATTGTAATTGTAATGAAGATGTAAAAGGAGAGGGGGAAAATCGAGCACACTGACTCATTCTCTACCACTACAGTTAACTCCAAACCACCCCATAAGCACTACCCTTTATCTTTCAATGTCACTCCCAATGAAGTATCACTCGCAGCTGTGTAAAAAGCCTTCATTCAAGCTGGGGGGTATGAATGTGAATGTGATGGCCTCTTCCCTCCAATGGTAAAGAAAAGCAGTCATTGCTATGGCAACACAGTGATGCCCCATGTGTGGGGCTGTAGCTCTGTGGCACAGGTTAACATAACATTAAACAGTTGTACATTTCTTGTGCATAAAATATTTACGGTAAAATAAAACTTTATCCAAGAGGACCTTCCCTTTTAGAATTAATGACATGTTTTTACTTAAACCCAACTTGTGATTTTCTGTCAGTGTGATTAAGATACAAAAACCAGCGGAACTGACATTTGAATGCATGTGTTTTCTCCACCAATGTCAAGTTGAGTGGAGGTTTGAAGAGGACCCAATTGCAGAGACTAAAGCTGAGGGAGGTTACTTGCAAAACATAAATGCATAAAAACTGAGAACCAGGAATACTCCCAACAAGAACCAAAAACAGAGTCCAAAACACATAACAGCCCACCTGAGGGGGGTGAGGAAAAGCACACTCTCTGAAGGTCAGCTGCAAAGCTGGAAGTGAGGCAGACTCTCTGGAGGATGGTCGTGATGCCGAAGGTGAGCCAGAATCTCAAGAGGATGGCCACGAAGGAGGATGTTGGGAGGATGGCCGTGAGGCCGGTGATGAAGTTGCTGGTCTTCTCCTTGGAGCCAGGCTTACTGGGATAAAAACTGAACCTCCCCACATATAGAGCCAAAAACCCAGAGAACTCAGCAAGGGAGGAACAGTGGACGATCAGGAGACGAGACAGACACAAAAATCCTCTTTCCACTGGCCGCCAGGATCCAGGACATGACCCTTGAAATAAACAGACTGAACAAAACGACTAACTGAAAACAAATAATGATCTGGCCCCGAATGCTTGGGCTGTACAGAATATATCCCCGAAGAAACAGGTGAGAGGAATAAATTATAAATGAGCCATGGAGGGAAAACAGCAGGTGAAAGAAATGACTAGTTAAGGGGGAACAGTCACCGGCTCGGGGGTAAGATAAAACCTGGCCTAGACCAATTGTAGCTAAGTTTGAGCATTACAAGCAAAAAGAACAGGTCAGGCGTGACGGCAGAGAGCTGAGAGGAACATATTTCAGCCTTAATGACCAGGAATATTATAACATGTTCACCGCTACAGGTCGTCATTTGAAAGACATTCCTCTGAGCATCACCTGCGAGGAGTTCAACAACGGTTGCTCCTGTTTGTCTTTAATCTCAATCCGGGGCGAGGATGGTGACGCACTGTTACCAGTATCTAATGGTAATTTAAGACTGGAAATTAGATTCAGGGTCCCATTACCTCATACAACCACTCTGATTCGGTACGCATGTTACAACTCAATATTGGAAATCGAATCAAAAAGGCAGGTCTTGGTGGATTTTTATTAAAACGTGAATAACCACGAGCTCCATAGCCTGATGCATCACCTGTTGGGGGACTTATTTTATGGGGTTTGGGCGTCCGATCACCTCCCGTTACGCAAATGTACAGAGGACACGCCTTTTTCATCGTGAACACTCATCCTTCATATATGGCTGGAGAACACTGGTTAGCTCTGACTTTGGAAGAGAATTGTCAAGCCACCTTTTTCGACTCTTACAGATTCCCTCCAGATTTCGATTTCTATTCATCAAGCATTGTGTCATTTCTGAAAGACCGATCCTCAAATATATTGTATCATAATCGTCAACTTCAAAATACTCTGTCTCTTGTGTGCGGTCACCACTGTGTTTATTAGGTGTCATAAAGTGCGGGCCATCGGTGCATGAAATATTGGCTACCTAAGAAGATGATGTTTATAAAAATGATGTTACGGTATTTGATTTTGTGAAAAATATCAGCGATGTATCAAAAAATGGGCCTTATGATCTTTTGTATCATGGAACATGTTCTTTACAAATGTTTAAAGATTGCTACAAGCTGTACGTAGTCTAAAAGAAAAAAAACACTATGTATAAATAATTTGAAACAGTAAAAGTATCTTTACTCCAAATTCTTTTATCAAGTTTTTATTACATAGACTTTCAAGGTGAAAATTTCAGCCATTCTGGGTTGTAACTCTTCTGCTTCTTTGTTTATCAAAATTTGAGTCCTCTTCGTTATGTTCATCCTCATACTCTAATGCTGGGAATTTTTGGGAAAGAATAATTTTTTTTCTCCTTCTCGTGAGAGGCTTATCTCCATTCTTCTCCTCCTCCAATACACCTGTTTCTGTCAAACATCAGTTGTTGGTCTGCATATGGATTGCTGACTGAGGACACAGGGATGCTTAGCTCCTTTAAGGCCGCCAGGAAAGGGGTCCAGTTTTTGGAATCTCAGTTAGGCAGGGCTTTTAGAACTTCACTCGCTGTTTCATCCAGTCCAGCAGTAGACGGTGTAGATCGAGTTTGCCTCACCTACATTATTTTAAGGCATGGGGTTATGCTACAGTGTTAGTGGGACTCGGGGTTCCTTGATCTGACCTTGTTTCATCAGAGCCAGATACCTCTGCACCAGAGCGTCCTATTTTTTTTATTTTTTCATAAGAACTCAGTCCCGGTTCATTCAGTATTTTTCTCATTTTGGAATCCGAATCCTCTTCAACATTCTGTCTGAGAGATCCTTGACGGGGTCAAACATTTAAATTCATGCAGTGAAACAAGATACATCATTTGAGCCGTCCTAAGAGACATTTTCTCATCTACTGATAAGACCACTCATTAGCTCTCCAATTAAAGATGCTACAAAGCTCAGCGGGAGGAGAATAAAGCCACCTGTCTGATTTTTCAGACCCAACTGCTT
The DNA here is from genome assembly GCF_016077235.1 of Cyprinodon tularosa. NCBI lineage: Eukaryota > Metazoa > Chordata > Actinopteri > Cyprinodontiformes > Cyprinodontidae > Cyprinodon > Cyprinodon tularosa. The sequence continues at coordinate 82,593 of NW_024038104.1, forward strand.
GCGTTTTAACCCTGCTCATTTATCAGCCAGCAACACAATGACCTTTTTCTGCCTTTGCAATTTTTTATGTTGAGAATGAGATATTTTAACGTTACCTTTTGAGGTATTCAGAGCTACCTCATACAAGGCTTTAAGAAATTCAGGAGAGCAGTGAGCGAGAATGTCTTTACGTTTATGTGGAGTAGCATGATACAGAGCTCTGAATAGGGGCGCATTCCTTTTTTATGCGTGCTGACATGATGAATTAAATAATTAGTCTTAGGTAGATACACAACAGGCCACTGACCGGGGATCTGGGCAAGTCGGAGTCAAATCGATGATTAAACAGCCATGCTATTTATATAGCACCAAATTCACAACACATGTCATCTTAAGACACTTTACAGTTCAACCAGATCGTACAGTCAAATTGATACAAAGTTTTCTATCTAAGGAAAACCAGTTGATTGCATTGACTCATTGACTCAAATACAATCCCTCACACTAAGCATGCTTGTAACGACAGTGGAGAGGAAAAACTCCCTTTTAAGGTTCAAGGAGACAGAAGCAGAGATACAAAAAGCAGCTGTAAAAGGCGGCCCCGTCCAGGAAACACACAGCCAGGCAGATGAGCTCCAAGGCAGCTCCCATGCCAGAGGACGAAGAGAGCACATCCACTCAGTCACGGTCAGAGAAACAGGACCACACTGGAAAACAGGCCGATCTCCAACATCTATAAACAAGGGTGTTGATGGAAGCAGCACAGCTGATGTTTCTTTCCAGGATGACGTCACAGCCAAAAAGGAACAGACGAAGCAAAGCTACTCTGAGGAAAAGCAGAGAGAGCAGAAGGTTAGAGATTGAACTAACAGATTCTACAGAATAGGAGAAGAGAGAGAGAATGAAGCAGAATGATGAAAAAGGGATCCCTATGTCCTCCAGCAGTCTAAGCCTATAGCAGCATAACTATAGAGATAGCTCAGGATAACCTGAGCCACCCTAACTAAAAGCTTTATCAAAAAGGAAAGTTTTAAGTCTAGCCTTAAAAGTAGACAGGGTGTCTGCCTCACGGACTAAAACTGGTAGTTGGTTCCACAGGAGAGGAGCCTGAGAACTAAAAGATCTGCCTCCCATTCTACTCTTGGGTTCTTAAATAATACCATATAATTAAAGCCACAAGCGGCATTGTGTGGCCCTCGCAGCTCGCACCGCCTGGTATGTTGCGACCGCGGGAAACAAGCGGCCGCCGCCTCCACGCTCCTTCCCAGCCTATGCTCCTGCTTATCAGCCTATGCCTGATTCTGCTTCTTCTGATCCTTGTCATCACCCTGTTACTGCTTCTCTTCATCCTCCTCCTCTTTCTCCTTCTGCTGCTGCCACTGTTTCCCATCCTCCTCCTCCTGTAGCTTCTCCTTATCTTCCTCATCCTCCTGCTAATGCTGCTTCTCATGTTCCTCCTCCTCTTGCTGCTCTCATTGCGTCTCCTTTTTTTTCCCCCGGCTGCTGCTGTTTCTCTTCTTCCCTGGCCTGCTGCTGCTTCTCCCAATCCTCTTCGTCACCATACTGCCTCTTCTCCTCATCCTCTTCATCCTCCCCCTGCTTCTGCTGTTTCTCATCACCATCATCCTTCCCGTCCTTCTGTTACTTCTCGTCCTCCTACTGTTACTATGTTGACCTTCCATATTGAGGTTGTAAAAGCATGGCTTTGTATGACTGGAGTTAGCAGTTTGATGCTTAGCCACGCCCACATGCTTCCATGTAGAATAATAATTTTGATAACTTTTAATCTGCCACGACTATAGTCCATATACACTGAATTTGAAGTCTCTAACTAAAAAAAAACCAAGAGCCCTTCACTCAGATATGTCATGACTTAAAAAAAGAAAATGGTATCTTTTGGCCGACTTCATTTTGGGTGTGGACCATGGCTCTAATTGACTTATTTGAGCGTCCTGTTGGGTTATACAAATTTAATAAACCTTAATGAAAGCAGGGCCTGAGGCAGTTTAGTCATACTCTAATGGCAAGAAGTCTGATTTTGATGCTTGGCCACGCCCACATGCTTTGTCACAGCAAAAATCTTTTGACCCCTTATGTCTTAAGTCTAGGCTCAGCAAGTTAGAAGTTTGTAGCTCAATCGCTCAAGGAATAGTAAGCTTACATACTGTATGAAGGCGAAAAAGCTTATGATGGCTTTGATTCAAAGTCAAAGTCAAAGTCAAAAAGTCAAAAAGCCTTTATTGTCATTATATTCTGCAACGGATACAATGAGATTTGGGACTTCCATATCAGCTACCGTGAAATAAATAAAAATAAAAAATAAAAATAAATAAATATATTAAAAGGAAAAGAAAATGTAAACAGTTAAAAAATATATAAATGTATTAAAAGGAAATGTAAACAGTGAAAAGGAAATGTAAACAGTACTGGCACAGATTGTGGGGGGGGATGGTGCAAAACAGGTGTAAAGTGCCCGACAGTGCAGGTCGGAGTTGAGTGGGGGAATAATGCAAACCAGGTGAAAAGTGTCCGTCAGTGCAGGTCGGAGTTGAGGGCGGCAATGGCTTGGGGGAAGAAACTGTTCTTGAGTCTGTTTGTCCTGATCCTCATTTGCCTGTAGTGCCTTCCAGAGGGCAACAGGTCAAACAGGGTGGAGCCAGGGTGGGAGCTGTCCTTGGAGATGGCCCTGGCTCTGCTGAGGCACCGGGTGGAGTAAATGTCTGTCAGGGAGGGGAGATGGCGGACTGATGGGTTACATATGTGTACCAAATTTCATAACTCTCATTAAAAAAATGGCCTGGGGCTTGCATTGTGTTTTATAGCAAATGGACCACATTTGACGCTTGGCCACGCCCACATGCTTTGATGTAGAAAAATTCCTTTGATAAATTTTGATCCCCTGTACCTCAGCTCAAGGTGGAGTAAGTTTGAACTCTGTAACTCAAAAGCTCTAGGAGGAGTTTGCTCAAATAGGTCACAAAGGTAATAAAGCAAAGGGATTTCTTTGGTTCAAAATGGCCGACTTCCTGTGTGGTTTGAGAGTTATGAAATTTGGTACACATATGAAACCCATCAGGACCTAAAAAAAGTTATTTTGGAGCCATGGTCTAAACCCCACAGGAAGTCCGCCATTTTGAATCAAAGCCATCATTAGCTTTTTCATCTTTATATTGTATGTTAGCTAACTCCTCCTTGAGCGATTGGGCTGCAAACTTCTAACTTGCTTGACATAACTGTCGCAGGCCCTGCTTTTATTGGGGATTATAAAATTTGGTACACATGTACAACCCAACAGGATGCCCAAAAAAGTCTATTGGACCCATGGTCCAAACCCAACAGGAAGTCGGCCATTTTGGATCAAACATACCATTTTCTCTTTTTAAGTCATGACCTATTTCAGCTAAGGGCTATTTGTTTTTGTTTTTTTTTAAGACATAGACTTCAGATTCACTTTGCATGGACTATAATTCATAGCAGATTAAAAGTTATCAAAATTATTATTCTACATGGAAGCATGTGGGCGTGGCTAAGCATCAAACTGTTAACTCCAGTCATAAAAAGCAATCATTTTATAACCTCAATATGGAAGGTCAACATAGTAGCCTACCAGGAGGGGGAGGAGATGGAGGAGAAAGATGATGAGGATGAGGAGACGCAGTGAGAGCAGCTGCAGGAGGAGGAGCATGAGAAGCAGGAGGATGAGGAAGATAAGACGAAGCTACAGGAGGAAGAGTATGGGAAACAGTGGCAGCAGCAGAAGGAGCAAGAGGAGGATCAGGAGAAGAAGCAGCAGGCATAGGCTGAA